>NW_027590245.1:157500-217500 GCF_964213995.1 Mustelus asterias
AGAGAAAGCGAGAGAGTGAAAGTGAGAGAGTGGAAGCGAGAGAGTGAAAGCGAGAGAGAGAAAGCGAGAGAGTGAAAGTGAGAGAGTGAAAGCGAGAGAGTGAAAGTGAGGGAGTGAAAGTGAGAGAGTCAAAGCGAGAGAGTGAAAGTGAGAGAGAGAAAGCGAGAGAGTGAAAGCGAGAGAGTGGAAGCGAGAGAGTGGAAGCGAGAGAGAGAAAGCGAGAGAGTGGAAGCGAGAGAGTGAAAACGAGAGAGTGAAAGCGAGAGAGTAGAAGCGAGAGAGTGAAAGCGAGAGAGTGGAAGCGAGAGAGAGACAGCGAGAGAGTGGAAGCGAGAGAGAGAAAGTGAGAGAGTGAAAGCGAGAGAGAGAAAGCGAGAGAGAGAAAGCGAGAGAGGGAAAGCGAGAGAGTGAAAGTGAGAGAGTGGAAGCGAGAGAGAGAAAGCGAGAGAGTGAAAGCGAGAGAGTGGAAGCGAGAGAGAGAAAGCGAGAGAGAGAAAGCGAGAGAGAGAAAGCGAGAGAGAGAAAGCGAGAGAGTGGAAGCGAGAGAGAGAAAGCGAGAGAGAGAAAGCGAGAGAGTGAAAGCGAGAGAGAGAAAGCGAGAGAGAGAAAGCGAGAGAGTGGAAGCGAGAGAGTGAAAGCGAGAGAGTGAAAGCGAGAGAGTGGAAGCGAGAGAGAGAAAGCGAGAGAGAGAAAGCGAGAGAGTGGAAGCGAGAGAGTGAAAGCGAGAGAGTGAAAGCGAGAGAGTGGAAGCGAGAGAGAGAAAGCGAGAGAGAGAAAGCGAGAGAGTGGAAGCGAGAGAGAGAAAGCGAGAGAGAGAAAGCGAGAGAGTGAAAGCGAGAGAGTGAAAGCGAGAGAGTGGAAGCGAGAGAGAGAAAGCGAGAGAGAGAAAGCGAGAGAGTGGAAGCGAGAGAGAGAAAGCGAGAGAGAGAAAGCGAGAGAGTGAAAGCGAGAGAGTGAAAGCGAGAGAGTGGAAGCGAGAGAGTGAAAGCGAGAGAGTGGAAGCGAGAGAGAGAAAGCGAGAGAGAGAAAGCGAGAGAGAGAAAGCGAGAGAGAGAAAGCGAGAGAGTGAAAGCGAGAGAGTGAAAGCGAGAGAGAGAAAGCGAGAGAGTGGAAGCGAGAGAGTGGAAGCGAGAGAGTGGAAGCGAGAGAGAGAAAGCGAGAGAGAGAAAGCGAGAGAGTGGAAGCGAGAGAGAGAAAGCGAGAGAGTGGAAGCGAGAGAGAGAAAGCGAGAGAGTGGAAGCGAGAGTGGAAGCGAGAGAGTGGAAGCGAGAGAGTCGAAGCGAGAGAGTGGAAGCGAGAGAGTGAAAGCGAGAGAGTGAAAGCGAGAGAGTGAAAGCGAGAGAGTGAAAGCGAGAGAGTGAAAGCGAGAGAGTGAAAGCGAGAGAGTGGAAGCGAGAGAGAGAAAGCGAGAGAGAGAAAGCGAGAGAGTGAAAGCGAGAGAGTGAAAGCGAGAGAGTGAAAGCGAGAGAGTGGAAGCGAGAGAGAGAAAGCGAGAGAGTGGAAGCGAGAGAAAGAAAGCGAGAGAGTGGAAGCGAGAGAGAGAAAGCGAGAGAGTGAAAGCGAGAGAGTGAAAGCGAGAGAGAGAAAGCGAGAGAGTGGAAGCGAGAGAGAGAAAGCGAGAGAGAGAAAGCGAGAGAGTGGAAGCGAGAGAGAGAAAGCGAGAGAGAGAAAGCGAGAGAGTCGAAGCGAGAGAGTGGAAGTGAGAGAGTGGAAGCGAGAGAGTGGAAGCGAGAGAGTGGAAGCGAGAGAGAGAAAGCGAGAGAGAGAAAGCGAGAGAGTGGAAGCGAGAGAGTGAAAGCGAGAGAGAGAAAGCGAGAGAGTCGAAGCGAGAGAGTGGAAGTGAGAGAGTGGAAGCGAGAGAGTCGAAGCGAGAGAGTGAAAGCGAGAGAGTGGAAGCGAGAGAGAGAAAGTGAGAGAGAGAAAGCGAGAGAGTGAAGGCGAGAGAGTGAAAGCGAGAGAGCGAAAGCGAGAGAGTGGAAGCGAGAGAGTGGAAGCGAGAGAGAGAAAGCGAGAGAGTGAAAGCGAGAGAGAGAAAGCGAGAGAGTGGAAGCGAGAGAGAGAAAGCGAGAGAGAGAAAGCGAGAGAGAGGAAGCGAGAGAGTGAAAGCGAGAGAGTGAAAGCGAGAGAGAGAAAGCGAGAGAGTCGAAGCGAGAGAGTGGAAGCGAGAGAGAGAAAGCGAGAGAGTGAAAGCGAGAGAGTGAAAGCGAGAGAGAGAAAGCGAGAGAGTGGAAGCGAGAGAGTCGAAGCGAGAGAGAAAAAGCGAGAGAGTGAAAGCGAGAGAGAGAAAGCGAGAGAGTCGAAGCGAGAGAGTGAAAGCGAGAGAGAGAAAGTGAGAGAGTGAAAGCGAGAGAGAGAAAGCGAGAGAGAGAAAGCGAGAGAGTGGAAGCGAGAGAGTGAAAGCGAGAGAGTCGAAGCGAGAGAGTGGAAGCGAGAGAGAGAAAGCGAGAGAGTGAAAGCGAGAGAGCGAAAGCGAGAGAGTCAAAGCGAGAGAGAGAAAGCGAGAGAGTCGAAGCGAGAGAGAGAAAGCGAGAAAGTGGAAGCGAGAGAGAGAAAGCAAGAGAGTGAAAGCGAGAGAGTGGAAGCGAGAGAGTGAAAGCGAGAGAGTGAAAGCGAGAGAGTGAAAGCGAGAGAGTGGAAGCGAGAGAGTGAAAGCGAGAGAGTGAAAGCGAGAGAGTGAAAGCGAGAGAGTGAAAGCGAGAGAGTGAAAGCGAGAGAGAGAAAGCGAGAGAGTGAAAGCGAGAGAGTGGAAGCGAGAGAGTGAAAGCGAGAGAGTGAAAGCGAGAGAGTGAAAGCGAGAGAGTGGAAGCGAGAGAGTGAAAGCGAGAGAGTGAAAGCGAGAGAGTGAAAGCGAGAGAGTGAAAGCGAGAGAGTGGAAGCGAGAGAGTGGAAGCGAGAGAGTGAAAGCGAGAGAGAGAAAGCGAGAGAGTGAAAGCGAGAGAGTGAAAGCGAGAGAGAGAAAGCGAGAGAGTGAAAGCGAGAGAGAGAAAGCGAGAGAGTGAAAGCGAGAGAGAGAAAGCGAGAGAGTGAAAGCGAGAGAGTCGAAGCGAGAGAGAAAGCGAGAGAGTGAAATCGAGAGAGAGAAAGCGAGAGAGAGGAAAGGCGAGAGAGTCGAAGTGAGACAGAGAAAGCGAGAGAGTGAAAGCGAGAGAGAGAAAGCGAGAGAGAGAAAGCGAGAGAGTGAAAGCGAGAGAGTGAAAGCGAGAGAGTGAAAGCGAGAGAGAGAAAGCGAGAGAGAGAAAGCGAGAGAGAGAAAGCGAGAGAGAGAAAGCGAGAGAGAGAAAGCGAGAGAGTGAAAGCGAGAGAGTGAAAGCGAGAGAGAGAAAGCGAGAGAGTGAAAGCGAGAGAGTGCAAGCGAGAGAGTCGAAGCGAGAGATTGGAAGCGAGAGAGTGAAAGCGAGAGAGTCGAAGCGAGAGAGTGGAAGCGAGAGAGAGAAAGCGAGAGAGAGAAAGCGAGAGAGTCGAAGCGAGAGAGTGAAAGCGAGAGAGTGAAAGCGAGAGAGAGAAAGCGAGAGAGAGAAAGCGAGGGAGTGAAAGCGAGAGAGTGAAAGCGAGAGAGTGAAAGCGAGAGAGTGAAAGCGAGAGAGAGAAAGCGAGAGAGAGAAAGCGAGAGAGAGAGAAGCGAGAGAGAGAAAGCGAGAGAGAGAAAGCGAGAGAGTGAAAGCGAGAGAGTGAAAGCGAGAGAGAGAAAGCGAGAGAGAGAAAGCGAGAGAGTGAAAGCGAGAGAGTGAAAGCGAGAGAGTGAAAGCGAGAGAGTGAAGGCGAGAGAGTGAAAGCGAGAGAGAGAAAGCGAGAGAGAGAAAGCGAGAGAGTGAAAGCGAGAGAGTGAAAGCGAGAGAGTGAAAGCGAGAGAGTGAAAGCGAGAGAGTGGAAGCGAGAGAGTGAAAGCGAGAGAGTGAAAGCGAGAGAGTGGAAGCGAGAGAGAGAAAGTGAGAGAGTGAAAGCGAGAGAGAGAAAGCGAGAGAGTGAAAGCGAGAGAGAGAAAGCGAGAGAGTGAAAGGGAGAGAGTGAAAGCGAGAGAGTGAAAGCGAGAGAGAGAAAGCGAGAGAGTGAAAGCGAGAGAGTGAAAGTGAGAGAGTGGAAGCGAGAGAGAGAAAGCGAGAGAGTGGAAGCGAGAGAGTGAAAGTGAGAGAGTGGAAGCGAGAGAGAGAAAGCGAGAGAGAGAAAGCGAGAGAGTGGAAGAGAGGGAAAGCGAGAGAGAGAAAGCGAGAGAGCGAAAGCGAGAGAGAGAAAGCGAGAGAGTGAAAGCGAGAGAGAGAAAGCGAGAGAGTGGAAAGCGAGAGAGAGAAAGCGAGAGAGTGAAAGCGAGAGAGAGAAAGCGAGAGAGTGAAAGCGAGAGAGAGAAAGCGAGAGAGTGGAAGCGAGAGAGAGAAAGCGAGAGAGTGAAAGTGAGAGAGTGAAAGCGAGAGAGAGAAAGCAAGAGAGAGAAAGCGAGAGAGCGAAAGCGAGAGAGAGAAAGTGAGAGAGAGAAAGTGAGAGAGCGAAAGCGAGAGAGAGAAAGTGAGAGAGCGAAAGCGAGGAGAGAGAAAGTGAGAGAGAAAGTGAGAGAGTGAAAGTGAGAGAGTGAACGCGAGAGAGTGAAAGCGAGAGAGAGAAAGTGAGAGAGAGAAAGCGAGAGAGTGAAAGTGAGAGAGTGAAAGCGAGAGAGTGAAAGCGAGAGAGAGAAAGCGAGAGAGTGAAAGCGAGAGAGTGGAAGCGAGAGAGAGAAAGCGAGAGAGAGAAAGCGAGAGAGTGAAAGCGAGAGAGAGAAAGCGAGAGAGTGGAAGCGAGAGAGTGAAAGTGAGAGAGTGGAAGCGAGAGAGAGAAAGCGAGAGAGAGAAAGCGAGAGAGTGGAAGCGAGAGAGAGAAAGCGAGAGAGAGAAAGCGAGAGAGAGAAAGTGAGAGAGTGAAAGCGAGAGAGTGAAAGCGAGAGAGAGAGAAAGCGAGAGAGTGGAAGCGAGAGAGAGAAAGTGAGAGAGAGAAAGCGAGAGAGTGAAAGCGAGAGAGAGAAAGCGAGAGAGAGAAAGCGAGAGAGTGGAACGAGAGAGTGAAAGCGAGAGAGTGAAAGCGAGAGAGTGAAAGTGAGAGCGAAAGCGAGAGAGAGAAAGTGAGAGAGAGAAAATGAGAGAGAGAAAGCGAGAGAGTGAAAGCGAGAGAGTGAAAGTGAGAGAGTGGAAGCGAGAGAGTGAAAGCGAGAGAGTCAAAGCGAGAGAGTGAAAGTGAGAGAGTGAAAGTGAGAGAGTGAAAGTGAGAGAGGCAAAGCGAGAGAGTGAAAGCGAGAGAGTGAAAGCGAGAGAGTGAAAGCGAGAGAGAGAAAGCGAGAGAGAGAAAGCGAGAGAGTGAAAGCGAGAGAGTGAAAGCGAGAGAGTGGAAGCGAGAGAGTGAAAGCGAGAGAGTGGAAGCGAGAGAGTGAAAGCGAGAGAGAGAAAGCGAGAGAGTGAAAGCGAGAGAGAGAAAGCGAGAGAGAGAAAGCGAGAGAGAAAGCGAGAGAGTGAAAGCGAGAGAGTGAAAGCGAGAGAGTGAAAGCGAGAGAGTGGAAGCGAGAGAGTGAAAGCGAGAGAGTGAAAGCGAGAGAGTGGAAGCGAGAGAGTGAAAGCGAGAGAGTGAAAGCGAGAGAGTGAAAGCGAGAGAGTGAAAGCGAAAGAGTGAAAGCAAAAGAGTGAAAGCGAGAGAGTGGAAGCGAGAGAGTGAAAGCGAGAGAGTGAAAGCGAGAGAGTGGAAGCGAGAGAGTGGAAGCGAGAGAGTGAAAGCGAGAGAGTGAAAGCGAGAGAGTGGAAGCGAGAGAGTGAAAGCGAGAGAGTTAAAGCGAGGGAGTGGAAGCGAGAGAGAGAAAGCACGAGAGTGAAAGCGAGAGAGAGAAAGCGAGAGAGTGAAAGTGAGAGAGTGAAAGCGAGAGAGTGAAAGCGAGAGAGAGAAAGCGAGAGAGTGAAAGCGAGAGAGTGGAAGCGAGAGAGAGAAAGCGAGAGAGTGAAAGCGAGAGAGAGAAAGCGAGAGAGTGGAAGCGAGAGAGTGAAAGTGAGAGAGTGGAAGCGAGAGAGTGGAAGCGAGAGAGAGAAAGTGAGAGAGTGAAAGCGAGAGAGAGAAAGCGAGAGAGTCGAAGCGAGAGAGAGAAAGCGAGAAAGTGGAAGCGAGAGAGAGAAAGCAAGAGAGTGAAAGCGAGAGAGTGGAAGCGAGAGAGTGAAAGCGAGAGAGTGAAAGCGAGAGAGTGAAAGCGAGAGAGTGGAAGCGAGAGAGTGAAAGCGAGAGAGTGAAAGCGAGAGAGTGAAAGCGAGAGAGTGAAAGCGAGAGAGTGAAAGCGAGAGAGAGAAAGCGAGAGAGTGAAAGCGAGAGAGTGGAAGCGAGAGAGTGAAAGCGAGAGAGTGAAAGCGAGAGAGTGAAAGCGAGAGAGTGGAAGCGAGAGAGTGAAAGCGAGAGAGTGAAAGCGAGAGAGTGAAAGCGAGAGAGTGAAAGCGAGAGAGTGGAAGCGAGAGAGTGGAAGCGAGAGAGTGAAAGCGAGAGAGAGAAAGCGAGAGAGTGAAAGCGAGAGAGTGAAAGCGAGAGAGAGAAAGCGAGAGAGTGAAAGCGAGAGAGAGAAAGCGAGAGAGTGAAAGCGAGAGAGAGAAAGCGAGAGAGTGAAAGCGAGAGAGTCGAAGCGAGAGAGAGAAAGCGAGAGAGTGAAATCGAGAGAGAGAAAGCGAGAGAGAGAAAGCGAGAGAGTCGAAGTGAGACAGAGAAAGCGAGAGAGTGAAAGCGAGAGAGAGAAAGCGAGAGAGAGAAAGCGAGAGAGTGAAAGCGAGAGAGTGAAAGCGAGAGAGTGAAAGCGAGAGAGAGAAAGCGAGAGAGAGAAAGCGAGAGAGAGAAAGCGAGAGAGAGAAAGCGAGAGAGAGAAAGCGAGAGAGTGAAAGCGAGAGAGTGAAAGCGAGAGAGAGAAAGCGAGAGAGTGAAAGCGAGAGAGTGCAAGCGAGAGAGTCGAAGCGAGAGATTGGAAGCGAGAGAGTGAAAGCGAGAGAGTCGAAGCGAGAGAGTGGAAGCGAGAGAGAGAAAGCGAGAGAGAGAAAGCGAGAGAGTCGAAGCGAGAGAGTGAAAGCGAGAGAGTGAAAGCGAGAGAGAGAAAGCGAGAGAGAGAAAGCGAGGGAGTGAAAGCGAGAGAGTGAAAGCGAGAGAGTGAAAGCGAGAGAGTGAAAGCGAGAGAGAGAAAGCGAGAGAGAGAAAGCGAGAGAGAGAAAGCGAGAGAGAGAAAGCGAGAGAGAGAAAGCGAGAGAGTGAAAGCGAGAGAGTGAAAGCGAGAGAGAGAAAGCGAGAGAGAGAAAGCGAGAGAGTGAAAGCGAGAGAGTGAAAGCGAGAGAGTGAAAGCGAGAGAGTGAAGGCGAGAGAGTGAAAGCGAGAGAGAGAAAGCGAGAGAGAGAAAGCGAGAGAGTGAAAGCGAGAGAGTGAAAGCGAGAGAGTGAAAGCGAGAGAGTGAAAGCGAGAGAGTGGAAGCGAGAGAGTGAAAGCGAGAGAGTGAAAGCGAGAGAGTGGAAGCGAGAGAGAGAAAGTGAGAGAGTGAAAGCGAGAGAGAGAAAGCGAGAGAGTGAAAGCGAGAGAGAGAAAGCGAGAGAGTGAAAGGGAGAGAGTGAAAGCGAGAGAGTGAAAGCGAGAGAGAGAAAGCGAGAGAGTGAAAGCGAGAGAGTGAAAGTGAGAGAGTGGAAGCGAGAGAGAGAAAGCGAGAGAGTGGAAGCGAGAGAGTGAAAGTGAGAGAGTGGAAGCGAGAGAGAGAAAGCGAGAGAGAGAAAGCGAGAGAGTGGAAGCGAGAGAGGGAAAGCGAGAGAGAGAAAGCGAGAGAGCGAAAGCGAGAGAGAGAAAGCGAGAGAGTGAAAGCGAGAGAGAGAAAGCGAGAGAGTGGAAGCGAGAGAGAGAAAGCGAGAGAGCGAAAGCGAGAGAGAGAAAGCGAGAGAGTGAAAGCGAGAGAGAGAAAGCGAGAGAGTGGAAGCGAGAGAGAGAAAGCGAGAGAGTGAAAGTGAGAGAGTGAAAGCGAGAGAGAGAAAGCAAGAGAGAGAAAGCGAGAGAGCGAAAGCGAGAGAGAGAAAGTGAGAGAGAGAAAGTGAGAGAGCGAAAGCGAGAGAGAGAAAGTGAGAGAGCGAAAGCGAGAGAGAGAAAGTGAGAGAGAAAGTGAGAGAGTGAAAGTGAGAGAGTGAACGCGAGAGAGTGAAAGCGAGAGAGAGAAAGTGAGAGAGAGAAAGCGAGAGAGTGAAAGTGAGAGAGTGAAAGCGAGAGAGTGAAAGCGAGAGAGAGAAAGCGAGAGAGTGAAAGCGAGAGAGTGGAAGCGAGAGAGAGAAAGCGAGAGAGAGAAAGCGAGAGAGTGAAAGCGAGAGAGAGAAAGCGAGAGAGTGGAAGCGAGAGAGTGAAAGTGAGAGAGTGGAAGCGAGAGAGAGAAAGCGAGAGAGAGAAAGCGAGAGAGTGGAAGCGAGAGAGAGAAAGCGAGAGAGAGAAAGCGAGAGAGAGAAAGTGAGAGAGTGAAAGCGAGAGAGTGAAAGCGAGAGAGAGAAAGCGAGAGAGTGGAAGCGAGAGAGAGAAAGTGAGAGAGAGAAAGCGAGAGAGTGAAAGCGAGAGAGAGAAAGCGAGAGAGAGAAAGCGAGAGAGTGGAAACGAGAGAGTGAAAGCGAGAGAGTGAAAGCGAGAGAGTGAAAGTGAGAGCGAAAGCGAGAGAGAGAAAGTGAGAGAGAGAAAATGAGAGAGAGAAAGCGAGAGAGTGAAAGCGAGAGAGTGAAAGTGAGAGAGTGGAAGCGAGAGAGTGAAAGCGAGAGAGTCAAAGCGAGAGAGTGAAAGTGAGAGAGTGAAAGTGAGAGAGTGAAAGTGAGAGAGGCAAAGCGAGAGAGTGAAAGCGAGAGAGTGAAAGCGAGAGAGTGAAAGCGAGAGAGAGAAAGCGAGAGAGAGAAAGCGAGAGAGTGAAAGCGAGAGAGTGAAAGCGAGAGAGTGGAAGCGAGAGAGTGAAAGCGAGAGAGTGGAAGCGAGAGAGTGAAAGCGAGAGAGAGAAAGCGAGAGAGTGAAAGCGAGAGAGAGAAAGCGAGAGAGAGAAAGCGAGAGAGAAAGCGAGAGAGTGAAAGCGAGAGAGTGAAAGCGAGAGAGTGAAAGCGAGAGAGTGGAAGCGAGAGAGTGAAAGCGAGAGAGTGAAAGCGAGAGAGTGGAAGCGAGAGAGTGAAAGCGAGAGAGTGAAAGCGAGAGAGTGAAAGCGAGAGAGTGAAAGCGAAAGAGTGAAAGCAAAAGAGTGAAAGCGAGAGAGTGGAAGCGAGAGAGTGAAAGCGAGAGAGTGAAAGCGAGAGAGTGGAAGCGAGAGAGTGGAAGCGAGAGAGTGAAAGCGAGAGAGTGAAAGCGAGAGAGTGGAAGCGAGAGAGTGAAAGCGAGAGAGTTAAAGCGAGGGAGTGGAAGCGAGAGAGAGAAAGCACGAGAGTGAAAGCGAGAGAGAGAAAGCGAGAGAGTGAAAGTGAGAGAGTGAAAGCGAGAGAGTGAAAGCGAGAGAGAGAAAGCGAGAGAGTGAAAGCGAGAGAGTGGAAGCGAGAGAGAGAAAGCGAGAGAGTGAAAGCGAGAGAGAGAAAGCGAGAGAGTGGAAGCGAGAGAGTGAAAGTGAGAGAGTGGAAGCGAGAGAGTGGAAGCGAGAGAGAGAAAGTGAGAGAGTGAAAGCGAGAGAGAGAAAGCCAGAGAGAGAAAGCGAGAGAGTGAAAGCGAGAGAGAGAAAGCGAGAGAGTGAAAGGGAGAGAGTGAAAGCGAGAGAGTGAAAGCGAGAGAGAGAAAGCGAGAGAGTGAAAGCGAGAGAGTGGAAGCGAGAGAGAGAAAGCGAGAGAGAGAAAGCGAGAGAGTGAAAGCGAGAGAGAGAAAGCGAGAGAGTGGAAGCGAGAGAGTGAAAGTGAGAGAGTGGAAGCGAGAGAGAGAAAGCGAGAGAGAGAAAGCGAGAGAGTGGAAGCGAGAGAGAGAAAGTGAGAGAGAGAAAGCGAGAGAGCGAACGCGAGAGAGAGAAAGCGAGAGAGTGAAAGCGAGAGAGAGAAAGCGAGAGAGTGGAAGCGAGAGAGAGAAAGTGAGAGAGTGAAAGTGAGAGAGTGAAAGCGAGAGAGAGAAAGCGAGAGAGAGAAAGCGAGAGAGCGAAAGCGAGAGAGAGAAAGTGAGAGAGAGAAAGTGAGAGAGCGAAAGCGAGAGAGAGAAAGTGAGAGAGAGAAAGTGAGAGAGTGAAAGCGAGAGAGTGAAAGCGAGAGAGAGAAAGCGAGAGAGAGAAAGTGAGAGAGTGAAAGCGAGAGAGTGGAAGCGAGAGAGAGAAAGCGAGAGAGAGAAAGCGAGAGAGAGAAAGTGAGAGAGTGAAAGCGAGAGAGTGAAAGCGAGAGAGAGAAAGCGAGAGAGTGGAAGCGAGAGAGAGAAAGTGAGAGAGAGAAAGCGAGAGAGTGAAAGCGAGAGAGAGAAAGCGAGAGAGAGAAAGCGAGAGAGTGGAAACGAGAGAGTGAAAGCGAGAGAGTGAAAGCGAGAGAGTGAAAGTGAGAGAGTGAAAGCGAGAGAGTGAAAGCGAGAGAGAGAAAGCGAGAGAGAGAAAGCGAGAGAGAGAAAGTGAGAGAGTGAAAGCGAGAGAGTGAAAGCGAGAGAGAGAAAGCGAGAGAGTGGAAGCGAGAGAGAGAAAGTGAGAGAGAGAAAGCGAGAGAGTGAAAGCGAGAGAGAGAAAGCGAGAGTGGAAACGAGAGAGTGAAAGCGAGAGAGTGAAAGCGAGAGAGTGAAAGCGAGAGAGTGAAAGTGAGAGAGACAAAGCGAGAGAGTGAAAGTGAGAGAGTCAAAGCGAGAGAGTGAAAGCGAGAGAGTGAAAGCGAGAGAGTGAAAGCGAGAGAGAGAAAGCGAGAGAGAGAAAGCGAGAGAGTGAAAGCGAGAGAGTGAAAGCGAGAGAGTGGAAGCGAGAGAGTGAAAGCGAGAGAGTGAAAGCGAGAGAGTTTAAGCGAGAGAGTGGAAGTAAGTGAGTGAAAGCGAGAGAGTGAAAGCGAGAGAGTGAAAGTGAGTGAGTCAAAGCGAGAGAGGGAAAGTGAGAGAGTGAAAGCGAGAGAGAGAAAGCGAGAGAGTGGAAGCGAGAGAGTGAAAGTGAGAGAGTGGAAGCGAGAGAGAGAAAGCGAGAGAGAGAAAGCGAGAGAGTGGAAGCGAGAGAGAGAAAGTGAGAGAGAGAAAGCGAGAGAGCGAAAGCGAGAGAGAGAAAGCGAGAGAGTGAAAGCGAGAGAGAGAAAGCGAGAGAGTGGAAGCGAGAGAGAGAAAGCGAGAGAGTGAAAGCGAGAGAGAGAAAGCGAGAGAGAGAAAGCGAGAGAGCGAAAGCGAGAGAGAGAAAGTGAGAGAGAGAAAGTGAGAGAGCGAAACGAGAGAGAGAAAGTGAGAGAGCGAAAGCGAGAGAGAGAAAGTGAGAGAGAGAAAGTGAGAGAGTGAAAGCGAGAGAGTGAAAGCGAGAGAGAGAAAGTGAGAGAGTGAAAGCGAGAGAGTGGAAGCGAGAGAGAGAAAGCGAGAGAGAGAAAGCGAGAGAGAGAAAGTGAGAGAGTGAAAGCGAGAGAGTGAAAGCGAGAGAGAGAAAGCGAGAGAGTGGAAGCGAGAGAGAGAAAGTGAGAGAGAGAAAGCGAGAGAGTGAAAGCGAGAGAGAGAAAGCGAGAGAGAGAAAGCGAGAGAGTGGAAGCGAGAGAATGAAAGCGAGAGAGTGAAAGCGAGAGAGTGAAAGCGAGAGAGAGAAAGCGAGAGAGTGAAAGCGAGAGAGTGAAAGTGAGAGAGTGAAAGCGAGAGAGTGAAAGCGAGAGAGAGAAAGCGAGAGAGTGAAAGTGAGAGAGTGAAAGCGAGAGAGTGAAAGTGAGAGAGTGAAAGTGAGAGAGACAAAGCGAGAGAGTGAAAGCGAGAGAGTGAAAGCGACAGAGTGAAAGCAAGAGAGAGAAAGCGAGAGAGTGAAAGCGAGAGAGTGAAAGCGAGAGAGAGAAAGCGAGAGAGAGAAAGCGAGAGAGAGAAAGCGAGAGAGAGAAAGCGAGAGAGTGAAAGCGAGAGAGTGAAAGCGAGAGAGAGAAAGCGAGAGAGAGAAAGCGAGAGAGTGAAAGCGAGAGAGTGAAAGCGAGAGAGTGAAAGTGAGAGAGTGAAAGTGAGAGAGGCAAAGCGAGAGAGTGAAAGCGAGAGAGTGAAAGCGAGAGAGTGAAAGCGAGAGAGAGAAAGCGAGAGAGAGAAAGCGAGAGAGTGAAAGCGAGAGAGTGAAAGCGAGAGAGTGGAAGCGAGAGAGTGAAAGCGAGAGAGTGGAAGCGAGAGAGTGAAAGCGAGAGAGAGAAAGCGAGAGAGTGAAAGCGAGAGAGAGAAAGCGAGAGAGAGAAAGCGAGAGAGTGAAAGCGAGAGAGTGAAAGCGAGAGAGTGAAAGCGAGAGAGTGGAAGCGAGAGAGTGAAAGCGAGAGAGTGAAAGCGAGAGAGTGGAAGCGAGAGAATGAAAGCGAGAGAGTGAAAGCGAGAGAGTGAAAGCGAGAGAGTGAAAGCGAAAGAGTGAAAGCGAGAGAGTGGAAGCGAGAGAGTGAAAGCGAGAGAGTGAAAGCGAGAGAGTGAAAGCGAGAGAGTGGAAGCGAGAGAGTGGAAGCGAGAGAGTGAAAGCGAGAGAGTGAAAGCGAGAGAGTGGAAGCGAGAGAGTGAAAGCGAGAGAGTTAAAGCGAGGGAGTGGAAGCGAGAGAGAGAAAGCAAGAGAGTGAAAGCGAGAGAGAGAAAGCGAGAGAGTGAAAGTGAGAGAGTGAAAGCGAGAGAGTGAAAGCGAGAGAGAGAAAGCGAGAGAGTGAAAGCGAGAGAGTGGAAGCGAGAGAGAGAAAGCGAGAGAGTGAAAGCGAGAGAGAGAAAGCGAGAGAGTGGAAGCGAGAGAGTGAAAGTGAGAGAGTGGAAGCGAGAGAGTGGAAGCGAGAGAGAGAAAGTGAGAGAGTGAAAGCGAGAGAGAGAAAGCCAGAGAGAGAAAGCGAGAGAGTGAAAGCGAGAGAGAGAAAGCGAGAGAGTGAAAGTGAGAGAGTGAAAGCGAGAGAGTGAAAGCGAGAGAGAGAAAGCGAGAGAGTGAAAGCGAGAGAGTGGAAGCGAGAGAGAGAAAGCGAGAGAGAGAAAGCGAGAGAGTGAAAGCGAGAGAGAGAAAGCGAGAGAGTGGAAGCGAGAGAGTGAAAGTGAGAGAGTGGAAGCGAGAGAGAGAAAGCGAGAGAGAGAAAGCGAGAGAGTGGAAGCGAGAGAGAGAAAGTGAGAGAGAGAAAGCGAGAGAGCGAACGCGAGAGAGAGAAAGCGAGAGAGTGAAAGCGAGAGAGAGAAAGCGAGAGAGTGGAAGCGAGAGAGAGAAAGCGAGAGAGTGAAAGTGAGAGAGTGAAAGCGAGAGAGAGAAAGCGAGAGAGAGAAAGCGAGAGAGCGAAAGCGAGAGAGAGAAAGTGAGAGAGAGAAAGTGAGAGAGCGAAAGCGAGAGAGAGAAAGTGAGAGAGAGAAAGTGAGAGAGTGAAAGCGAGAGAGTGAAAGCGAGAGAGAGAAAGCGAGAGAGAGAAAGTGAGAGAGTGAAAGAGAGAGAAAGCGAGAGAGAGAAAGCGAGAGAGAGAAAGCGAGAGAGTGAAAGCGAGAGAGTGAAAGCGAGAGAGAGAAAGCGAGAGAGTGGAAGCGAGAGAGAGAAAGTGAGAGAGAGAAAGCGAGAGAGTGAAAGCGAGAGAGAGAAAGCGAGAGAGAGAAAGCGAGAGAGTGGAAACGAGAGAGTGAAAGCGAGAGAGTGAAAGCGAGAGAGTGAAAGTGAGAGAGTGAAAGCGAGAGAGTGAAAGCGAGAGAGAGAAAGCGAGAGAGAGAAAGCGAGAGAGTGAAAGCGAGAGAGTGAAAGGGAGAGAGTGGAAGCGAGAGAGTGAAAGTGAGAGAGTCAAAGTGAGAGAGTGAAAGTGAGAGAGTGAAAGCGAGAGAGTGAAAGCGAGAGAGTGAAAGTGAGAGAGTCAAAGCGAGAGAGTGAAAGTGAGAGAGAGAAAGCGAGAGAGTCGAAGCGAGAGAGTGAAAGTGAGAGAGTCAAAGCGAGAGAGTGAAAGTGAGAGAGTGAAAGCGAGAGAGTGGAAGCGAGAGAGTGAAAGTGAGAGAGTCAAAGCGAGAGAGTGAAAGTGAGAGAGTGGAAGCGAGAGAGAGAAAGCGAGAGAGTGAAAGCGAGAGAGTGAAAGCGAGAGAGTGAAAGCGAGAGAGTGAAAGTGAGAGAGTCAAAGCGAGAGAGTGAAAGTGAGAGAGTGGAAGCGAGAGAGAGAAAGCGAGAGAGTGAAAGTGAGACAGAGAAAGCGAGAGAGTGAAAGTGAGAGAGTGAAAGTGAGAGAGTGAAAGCGAGAGAGTGAAAGTGAGAGTGAAAGTGAGAGAGTGAAAGTGAGAGAGTGAAAGTGAGAGAGTCAAAGCGAGAGAGTGAAAGTGAGAAAGAGAAAGCGAGAGAGTGAAAGTGAGAGAGTGAAAGTGAGAGAATGAAAGCGAGAGAGTGAAAGCGAGAGAGTGAAAGTGAGAGAGTGAAAGTGAGAGAATGAAAGCGAGAGAGTGAAAGCGAGAGAGTGAAAGTGAGAGAGTGAAAGTGAGAGAGTGAAAGTGAGAGAGTGAAAGTGAGAGAGTCAAAGCGAGAGAGTGAAAGTGAGAGAGAGAAAGCGAGAGAGTGAAAGCGAGAGAGTGAAAGCGAGAGAGTGAAAGTGAGAGAGTGAAAGCGAGAGAGTGAAAGCGAGAGAGAGAAAGCGAGAGAGTGAAAGTGAGAGTGAAAGCGAGAGAGTGAAAGTGAGAGAGTGAAAGGGAGAGAGTCAAAGCGAGAGAGTGAAAGTGAGAGAGAGAAAGCGAGAGAGTGAAAGTGAGAGAGTGGAAGCGAGAGAGTGGAAGCGAGAGAGAGAAAGCGAGAGAGTGGAAGCGAGTGAGTGGAAGCGAGAGATTGAAAGCGAGAGAGTGAAAGCGAGAGAGTGAAAGCGAGAGAGTGAAAGCGAGAGAGTGGAAGCGAGAGAGTGAAAGCGAGAGAGTGAAAGGGAGAGAGTGGAAGCGAGAGAGTGAAAGTGAGAGAGTCAAAGTGAGAGAGTGAAAGTGAGAGAGTGAAAGCGAGAGAGTGAAAGCGAGAGAGTGAAAGTGAGAGAGTCAAAGCGAGAGAGTGAAAGTGAGAGAGAGAAAGCGAGAGAGTCGAAGCGAGAGAGTGAAAGTGAGAGAGTCAAAGCGAGAGAGTGAAAGTGAGAGAGTGAAAGCGAGAGAGTGGAAGCGAGAGAGTGAAAGTGAGAGAGTCAAAGCGAGAGAGTGAAAGTGAGAGAGTGGAAGCGAGAGAGAGAAAGCGAGAGAGTGAAAGCGAGAGAGTGAAAGCGAGAGAGTGAAAGCGAGAGAGTGAAAGTGAGAGAGTCAAAGCGAGAGAGTGAAAGTGAGAGAGTGGAAGCGAGAGAGTGGAAGCGAGAGAGAGAAAGCGAGAGAGTGAAAGTGAGACAGAGAAAGCGAGAGAGTGAAAGTGAGAGAGTGAAAGTGAGAGAGTGAAAGCGAGAGAGTGAAAGTGAGAGTGAAAGTGAGAGAGTGAAAGTGAGAGAGTGAAAGTGAGAGAGTGAAAGCGAGAGAGTGAAAGTGAGAAAGAGAAAGCGAGAGAGTGAATGTGAGAGAGTGAAAGTGAGAGAATGAAAGCGAGAGAGTGAAAGCGAGAGAGTGAAAGTGAGAGAGTGAAAGCGAGAGAGTGAAAGTGAGAGAGTGAAAGTGAGAGAGTCAAAGCGAGAGAGTGAAAGTGAGAGAGAGAAAGCGAGAGAGTGAAAGCGAGAGAGTGAAAGCGAGAGAGTGAAAGTGAGAGAGTGAAAGCGAGAGAGTGAAAGCGAGAGAGAGAAAGCGAGAGAGTGAAAGTGAGAGTGAAAGCGAGAGAGTGAAAGTGAGAGAGTGAAAGGGAGAGAGTCAAAGCGAGAGAGTGAAAGTGAGAGAGAGAAAGCGAGAGAGTGAAAGTGAGAGAGTGGAAGCGAGAGAGTGGAAGCGAGAGAGAGAAAGCGAGAGAGTGGAAGCGAGTGAGTGGAAGCGAGAGATTGAAAGCGAGAGAGTGAAAGCGAGAGAGTGAAAGCGAGAGAGTGAAAGCGAGAGAGTGAAAGCGAGAGAGAGAAAGCGAGAGAGTGAAAGCGAGAGAGTGAAAGCGAGAGAGAGAAAGCGAGAGAGAGACAGCGAGAGAGTGGAAGCGAGAGAGAGAAAGTGAGAGAGTGAAAGCGAGAGAGAGAAAGCGAGAGAGTGAAAGCGAGAGAGTGAAAGTGAGAGAGTGGAAGCGAGAGAGAGAAAGCGAGAGAGTGAAAGCGAGAGAGTGGAAGCGAGAGAGAGAAAGCGAGAGAGTGGACGCGAGAGAGAGAAAGCGAGAGAGAGAGAAAGCGAGAAAGTGAAAGCGAGAGAGTGGAAGCGAGAGAGAGAAAGCGAGAGAGAGAAAGCGAGAGAGTGAAAGCGAGAGAGTGAAAGCGAGAGAGTGGAAGCGAGAGAGTGGAAGCGAGAGAGTGAAAGCGAGAGAGTGAAAGCGAGAGAGAGAAAGCGAGAGAGAGAAAGCGAGAAAGTGAAAGCGAGAGAGTGAAAGCGAGAGAGTGAAAGCGAGAGAGTCGAAGCGAGAGAGTGAAAGCGAGAGAGTGAAAGCGAGAGAGTGAAAGCGAGAGAGAGAAAGCGAGAGAGAGAAAGCGAGAGAGTGGAAGCGAGAGAGAGAAAGCGAGAGAGTGAAAGCGAGAGAGTGGAAGCGAGAGAGAGAAAGCGAGAGAGTGAAAGCGAGAGAGAGAAAGCGAGAGAGAGAAAGCGAGAGAGTCGAAGCGAGAGAGTCGAAGCGAGAGAGTGGAAGCGAGAGAGAGAAAGCGAGAGAGTGAAAGCGAGAGCGTGAAAGCGAGAGAGTGGAAGCGAGAGAGTGGAAGCGAGAGAGTCGAAGCGAGAGAGTGGAAGCGAGAGAGTCGAAGCGAGAGAGTGGAAGCGAGACAGAGAAAGCGAGAGAGAGAAAGCGAGAGAGTGAAAGCGAGAGAGAGAAAGCGAGAGAGAGAAAGCGAGAGAGAGAAAGCGAGAGAGAGAAAGCGAGGGAGAGAAAGCGAGAGAGTGAAAGCGAGAGAGTGAAAGCGAGAGAGTCGAAGCGAGAGAGTGGAAGCGAGAGAGTGAAAGCGAGAGAGTCGAAGCGAGAGAGTGGAAGCGAGAGAGAGAAAGCGAGAGAGAGAAAGCGAGAGAGTGAAAGCGAGAGAGTGGAAGCGAGAGAGAGAAAGCGAGAGAGAGAAAGCGAGAGAGAGAAAGCGAGGGAGAGAAAGCGAGAGAGTGAAAGCGAGGGAGAGAAAGCGAGAGAGTCGAAGCGAGAGAGAGAAAGCGAGAGAGAGAAAGCGAGAGAGAGAAATCGAGAGAGTGAAAGCGAGAGAGTGGAAGCGAGAGAGAGAAAGTGAGAGAGAGAAAGCGAGAGAGAGAAAGCGAGAGAGTGGAAGCGAGAGAGAGAAAGCGAGAGAGAGAAAGCGAGAGAGTGAAAGCGAGAGAGTGAAAGCGAGAGAGTGAAAGTGAGAGAGTGAAAGCGAGAGAGTCAAAGCGAGAGAGTGAAAGTGAGAGAGTGGAAGCGAGAGAGTGAAAGTGAGAGTGAAAGTGAGAGAGTGAAAGTGAGAGAGTGAAAGTGAGAGAGTCAAAGCGAGAGAGTGAAAGTGAGAAAGAGAAAGCGAGAGAGTGAAAGTGAGAGAGTGAAAGTGAGAGAGTGAAAGTGAGAGAGTGAAAGCGAGAGAGTGAAAGTGAGAAAGTGAAAGCGAGAGAGTGAAAGCGAGAGAGTGAAAGTGAGAGAGTCAAAGCGAGAGAGTGAAAGTGAGAGAGTGGAAGCGAGAGAGAGAAAGCGAGAGAGTGAAAGCGAGAGAGTGAAAGAGAGAGAGAGAAAGCGAGAGAGTGAAAGCGAGAGAGAGAAAGCGAGAGAGTGAAAGCGAGAGAGTGGAAGCGAGAGAGTGAAAGTGAGAGAGTGAAAGCGAGAGAGTGAAAGTGAGAGAGTCAAAGCGAGAGAGTGAAAGTGAGAGAGTCAAAGCGAGAGAGTGAAAGTGAGAGAGTGGAAGCGAGAGAGTGAAAGCGAGAGAGTGAAAGTGAGAGAGTGGAAGCGAGAGAGTGAAAGTGAGAGAGTCAAAGCGAGAGAGTGAAAGTGAGAGAGAGAAAGCGAGAGAGAGAAAGCGAGAGAGTGAAAGTGAGAGAGTCAAAGCGAGAGAGTGAAAGTGAGAGAGTGGAAGCGAGAGAGAGAAAGCGAGAGAGTGGAAGCGAGAGAGTGGAAGCGAGAGAGTCAAAGCGAGAGAGTCAAAGCGAGAGAGTGAAAGCGAGAGAGAGAAAGCGAGAGAGAGAAAGCGAGAGAGTGAAAGCGAGAGAGTGAAAGCGAGAGAGTGAAAGCGAGAGAGTCGAAGCGAGAGAGTGAAAGCGAGAGAGTGAAAGCGAGAGAGTGAAAGCGAGAGAGAGAAAGCGAGAGAGTGGAAGCGAGAGAGAGAAAGCGAGAGAGTGAAAGCGAGAGAGTGAAAGCGAGAGAGTGGAAGCGAGAGAGTGAAAGTGAGAGAGTGAAAGCGAGAGAGTGAAAGTGAGAGAGTCAAAGCGAGAGAGTGAAAGTGAGAGAGTCAAAGCGAGAGAGTGAAAGTGAGAGAGTGGAAGCGAGAGAGTGAAAGCGAGAGAGTGAAAGTGAGAGAGTGGAAGCGAGAGAGTGAAAGTGAGAGAGTCAAAGCGAGAGAGTGAAAGTGAGAGAGAGAAAGCGAGAGAGAGAAAGCGAGAGAGTGAAAGTGAGAGAGTCAAAGCGAGAGAGTGAAAGTGAGAGAGTGGAAGCGAGAGAGAGAAAGCGAGAGAGTGAAAGCGAGAGAGTGGAAGCGAGAGAGTGGAAGCGAGAGAGTCAAAGCGAGAGAGTGAAAGCGAGAGAGAGAAAGCGAGAGAGAGAAAGCGAGAGAGTGAAAGCGAGAGAGTGAAAGCGAGAGAGTCGAAGCGAGAGAGTGAAAGCGAGAGAGTGAAAGCGAGAGAGTGAAAGCGAGAGAGAGAAAGCGAGAGAGAGAAAGCGAGAGAGTGGAAGCGAGAGAGAGAAAGCGAGAGAGTGAAAGCGAGAGAGTGGAAGCGAGAGAGAGAAAGCGAGAGAGAGAAAGCGAGAGAGTGAAAGCGAGAGAGAGAAAGCGAGAGAGAGAAAGCGAGAGAGTGGAAGCGAGAGAGTCGAAGCGAGAGAGTGGAAGCGAGAGAGAGAAAGCGAGAGAGTGAAAGCGAGAGAGTGAAAGCGAGAGAGTGGAAGCGAGAGAGTGGAAGCGAGAGAGTCGAAGCGAGAGAATGGAAGCGAGAGAGTCGAAGCGAGAGAGTGGAAGCGAGACAGAGAAAGCGAGAGAGAGAAAGCGAGAGAGTGAAAGCGAGAGAGAGAAAGCGAGAGAGAGAAAGCGTGAGAGAGAAAGCGAGAGAGAGAAAGCGAGGGAGAGAAAGCGAGAGAGTGAAAGCGAGAGAGAGAAAGCGAGAGAGTCGAAGCGAGAGAGTGGAAGCGAGAGAGTGAAAGCGAGAGAGTCGAAGCGAGAGAGTGGAAGCGAGAGAGAGAAAGCGAGAGAGAGAAAGCGAGAGAGTGAAAGCGAGAGAGTGGAAGCGAGAGAGAGAAAGCGAGAGAGAGAAAGCGAGAGAGAGAAAGCGAGGGAGAGAAAGCGAGAGAGTGAAAGCGAGGGGAGAGAAAGCGAGAGAGAGAAAGCGAGAGAGTGGAAGCGAGAGAGAGAAAGCGAGAGAGTGAAAGCGAGAGAGTGGAAGCGAGAGAGAGAAAGCGAGAGAGTGAAAGCGAGAGAGAGAAAGCGAGAGAGAGAAAGCGAGAGAGTCGAAGCGAGAGAGTCGAAGCGAGAGAGTGGAAGCGAGAGAGAGAAAGCGAGAGAGTGAAAGCGAGAGCGTGAAAGCGAGAGAGTGGAAGCGAGAGAGTGGAAGCGAGAGAGTCGAAGCGAGAGAGTGGAAGCGAGAGAGTCGAAGCGAGAGAGTGGAAGCGAGACAGAGAAAGCGAGAGAGAGAAAGCGAGAGAGTGAAAGCGAGAGAGAGAAAGCGAGAGAGAGAAAGCGAGAGAGAGAAAGCGAGAGAGAGAAAGCGAGGGAGAGAAAGCGAGAGAGTGAAAGCGAGAGAGTGAAAGCGAGAGAGTCGAAGCGAGAGAGTGGAAGCGAGAGAGTGAAAGCGAGAGAGTCGAAGCGAGAGAGTGGAAGCGAGAGAGAGAAAGCGAGAGAGAGAAAGCGAGAGAGTGAAAGCGAGAGAGTGGAAGCGAGAGAGAGAAAGCGAGAGAGAGAAAGCGAGAGAGAGAAAGCGAGGGAGAGAAAGCGAGAGAGTGAAAGCGAGGGAGAGAAAGCGAGAGAGTCGAAGCGAGAGAGAGAAAGCGAGAGAGAGAAAGCGAGAGAGAGAAATCGAGAGAGTGAAAGCGAGAGAGTGGAAGCGAGAGAGAGAAAGTGAGAGAGAGAAAGCGAGAGAGAGAAAGCGAGAGAGTGGAAGCGAGAGAGAGAAAGCGAGAGAGAGAAAGCGAGAGAGTGAAAGCGAGAGAGTGAAAGCGAGAGAGTGAAAGTGAGAGAGTGAAAGCGAGAGAGTCAAAGCGAGAGAGTGAAAGTGAGAGAGTGGAAGCGAGAGAGTGAAAGTGAGAGTGAAAGTGAGAGAGTGAAAGTGAGAGAGTGAAAGTGAGAGAGTCAAAGCGAGAGAGTGAAAGTGAGAAAGAGAAAGCGAGAGAGTGAAAGTGAGAGAGTGAAAGTGAGAGAGTGAAAGTGAGAGAGTGAAAGCGAGAGAGTGAAAGTGAGAAAGTGAAAGCGAGAGAGTGAAAGCGAGAGAGTGAAAGTGAGAGAGTCAAAGCGAGAGAGTGAAAGTGAGAGAGTGGAAGCGAGAGAGAGAAAGCGAGAGAGTGAAAGCGAGAGAGTGAAAGCGAGAGAGAGAAAGCGAGAGAGTGAAAGCGAGAGAGAGAAAGCGAGAGAGTGAAAGCGAGAGAGTGGAAGCGAGAGAGTGAAAGTGAGAGAGTGAAAGCGAGAGAGTGAAAGTGAGAGAGTCAAAGCGAGAGAGTGAAAGTGAGAGAGTCAAAGCGAGAGAGTGAAAGTGAGAGAGTGGAAGCGAGAGAGTGAAAGCGAGAGAGTGAAAGTGAGAGAGTGGAAGCGAGAGAGTGAAAGTGAGAGAGTCAAAGCGAGAGAGTGAAAGTGAGAGAGAGAAAGCGAGAGAGAGAAAGCGAGAGAGTGAAAGTGAGAGAGTCAAAGCGAGAGAGTGAAAGTGAGAGAGTGGAAGCGAGAGAGAGAAAGCGAGAGAGTGAAAGCGAGAGAGTGGAAGCGAGAGAGTGGAAGCGAGAGAGTCAAAGCGAGAGAGTGAAAGCGAGAGAGAGAAAGCGAGAGAGAGAAAGCGAGAGAGTGAAAGCGAGAGAGTGAAAGCGAGAGAGTGAAAGCGAGAGAGTCGAAGCGAGAGAGTGAAAGCGAGAGAGTGAAAGCGAGAGAGTGAAAGCGAGAGAGAGAAAGCGAGAGAGAGAAAGCGAGAGAGTGGAAGCGAGAGAGAGAAAGCGAGAGAGTGAAAGCGAGAGAGTGGAAGCGAGAGAGAGAAAGCGAGAGAGAGAAAGCGAGAGAGTGAAAGCGAGAGAGAGAAAGCGAGAGAGAGAAAGCGAGAGAGTGGAAGCGAGAGAGTCGAAGCGAGAGAGTGGAAGCGAGAGAGAGAAAGCGAGAGAGTGAAAGCGAGAGAGTGAAAGCGAGAGAGTGGAAGCGAGAGAGTGGAAGCGAGAGAGTCGAAGCGAGAGAATGGAAGCGAGAGAGTCGAAGCGAGAGAGTGGAAGCGAGACAGAGAAAGCGAGAGAGAGAAAGCGAGAGAGTGAAAGCGAGAGAGAGAAAGCGAGAGAGAGAAAGCGAGAGAGAGAAAGCGAGAGAGAGAAAGCGAGGGAGAGAAAGCGAGAGAGTGAAAGCGAGAGAGAGAAAGCGAGAGAGTCGAAGCGAGAGAGTGGAAGCGAGAGAGTGAAAGCGAGAGAGTCGAAGCGAGAGAGTGGAAGCGAGAGAGAGAAAGCGAGAGAGAGAAAGCGAGAGAGTGAAAGCGAGAGAGTGGAAGCGAGAGAGAGAAAGCGAGAGAGAGAAAGCGAGAGAGTGAAAGCGAGGGAGAGAAAGCGAGAGAGTCGAAGCGAGAGAGTGGAAGCGAGAGAGAGAAAGCGAGAGAGAGAAAGCGAGAGAGAGAAATCGAGAGAGTGAAAGCGAGAGAGTGGAAGCGAGAGAGAGAAAGTGAGAGAGAGAAAGCGAGAGAGAGAAAGCGAGAGAGTGGAAGCGAGAGAGTGAAAGCGAGAGAGTGAAAGCGAGAGAGTGAAAGCGAGAGAGTCAAAGCGAGAGAGTGAAAGTGAGAGAGTGGAAGCTAGAGAGTGAAAGTGAGAGAGTGAAAGTGAGAGAGTGAAAGTGAGAGAGTCAAAGCGAGAGAGTGAAAGTGAGAAAGAGAAAGCGAGAGAGTGAAAGTGAGAGAGTGAAAGTGAGAGAGTGAAAGTGAGAGAGTGAAAGCGAGAGAGTGAAAGTGAGAAAGTGAAAGCGAGAGAGTGAAAGCGAGAGAGTGAAAGTGAGAGAGTCAAAGCGAGAGAGTGAAAGTGAGAGAGTGAAAGCGAGAGAGAGAAAGCGAGAGAGAGAAAGCGAGAGAGTGAAAGCGAGAGAGAGAAAGCGAGAGAGTGAAAGCGAGAGAGTGGAAGCGAGAGAGTGAAAGTGAGAGAGTGAAAGCGAGAGAGTGAAAGTGAGAGAGTCAAAGCGAGAGAGTGAAAGTGAGAGAGTCAAAGCGAGAGAGTGAAAGTGAGAGAGTGGAAGCGAGAGAGTGAAAGCGAGAGAGTGAAAGTGAGAGAGTGGAAGCGAGAGAGTGAAAGTGAGAGAGTCAAAGCGAGAGAGTGAAAGTGAGAGAGAGAAAGCGAGAGAGAGAAAGCGAGAGAGTGAAAGTGAGAGAGTCAAAGCGAGAGAGTGAAAGTGAGAGAGTGGAAGCGAGAGAGAGAAAGCGAGAGAGTCAAAGCGAGAGAGTGGAACCGAGAGAGTGAAAGTGAGAGAGTCAAAGCGAGAGAGTGAAAGTGAGAGAGTGAAAGCGAGAGAGTGAAAGTGAGAGAGTCAAAGCGAGAGAGTGAAAGTGAGAGAGAGAAAGCGAGAGAGTCGCAGCGAGAGAGTGAAAGTGAGAGAGTCAAAGCGAGAGAGTGAAAGTGAGAGAGTGAAAGCGAGAGAGTGAAAGCGAGAGAGTGAAAGCGAGAGAGTGAAAGTGAGAGAGTGGAAGCGAGAGAGAGAAAGCGAGAGAGTGAAAGTGAGAGAGACAAAGCGAGAGAGTGAAAGTGAGAGAGTGGAAGCGAGAGAGAGAAAGCGAGAGAGTGAAAGCGAGAGAGTGAAAGCGAGAGAGTGAAAGTGAGAGAGTCAAAGCGAGAGAGTGAAAGTGAGAGTGGAAGCGCAGAGTGGAAGCGAGAGAGAGAAAGCGAGAGAGTGAAAGTGAGAGAGTGAAAGTGAGAGAGTGAAAGCGAGAGAGTGAAAGTGAGAGAGTGAAAGTGAGAGAGTCAAAGCGAGAGAGTGAAAGTGAGAGAGAGAAAGCGAGAGAGTGAAAGTGAGAGAGTGAAAGTGAGAGAGTCAAAGCGAGAGAGTGAAAGTGAGAAAGAGAAAGCGAGAGAGTGAAAGTGAGAGAGTGAAAGTGAGAGAGTGAAAGTGAGAGAGTGAAAGCGAGAGAGTGAAACCGAGAGAGTGAAAGTGAGAGAGTGAAAGCGAGAGAGTGAAAGTGATAGAGTGAAAGTGAGAGAGTCAAAGCGAGAGAGTGAAAGTGAGAGAGAGAAAGCGAGAGAGTGAAAGCGAGAGAGTCAAAGCGAGAGAGAGAAAGCGAGAGAGAGACAGCGAGAGAGTGGAAGCGAGAGAGAGAAAGTGAGAGAGTGAAAGCGAGAGAGAGAAAGCGAGAGAGTGAAAGCGAGAGAGTGAAAGAGAGTGGAAGCGAGAGAGAGAAAGCGAGAGAGTGAAAGCGAGAGAGTGGAAGCGAGAGAGTGAAAGCGAGAGAGTGAAAGCGAGAGAGTGGAAGCGAGAGAGTGAAAGTGAGAGAGTCAAAGCGAGAGAGTGAAAGCGAGAGAGTGAAAGTGAGAGAGTCAAAGCGAGAGAGTGAAAGTGAGAGAGAGAAAGCGAGAGAGTCGAAGCGAGAGAGTGAAAGTGAGAGAGTCAAAGCGAGAGAGTGAAAGTGAGAGAGTGAAAGCGAGAGAGTGAAAGCGAGAGAGTGAAAGTGAGAGAGTCAAAGCGAGAGAGTGAAAGTGAGAGAGTGGAAGCGAGAGAGAGAAAGCGAGAGAGTGAAAGCGAGAGAGTGAAAGCGAGAGAGTGAAAGCGAGAGAGTGAAAGTGAGAGAGTCAAAGCGAGAGAGTGAAAGTGAGAGAGTGGAAGCGAGGGAGTGGAAGCGAGAGAGAGAAAGCGAGAGAGTGAAAGTGAGAGTGAAAGTGAGAGAGTGAAAGCGAGAGAGTGAAAGTGAGAGTGAAAGTGAGAGAGTGAAAGTGAGAGAGTCAAAGCGAGAGAGTGAAAGTGAGAAAGAGAAAGCGAGAGAGTGAAAGTGAGAGAGTGAAAGTGAGAGAGTGAAAGCGAGAGAGTGAAAGCGAGAGAGTGAAAGTGAGAGAGTGAAAGCGAGAGAGTGAAAGTGAGAGAGTGAAAGTGAGAGAGTCAAAGCGAGAGAGTGAAAGTGAGAGAGAGAAAGCGAGAGAATGAAAGCGAGAGAGTGAAAGCGAGAGAGTGAAAGTGAGAGAGTGAAAGCGAGAGAGTGAAAGCGAGAGAGAGAAAGCGAGAGAGTGAAAGTGAGAGAGTGAAAGCGAGAGAGTGAAAGTGAGAGAGTGAAAGGGAGAGAGTCAAAGCGAGAGAGTGAAAGTGAGAGAGAGAAAGCGAGAGAGTGAAAGTGAGAGAGTGGAAGCGAGAGAGTGGAAGCGAGAGAGAGAAAGCGAGAGAGAGGAAGCGAGTGAGTGGAAGCGAGTGAGTGGAAGTGAGAGAGTGAAAGCGAGGGAGTGAAAGCGAGAGAGTGAAAGCGAGAGAGCGAAAGCGAGAGAGTGAAAGCGAGAGAGAGAAAGCGAGAGAGTGAAAGCGAGAGAGTGAAAGCGAGAGAGAGAAAGCGAGAGAGAGACAGCGAGAGAGTGGAAGCGAGAGAGTGAAAGTGAGAGAGTGAAAGTGAGAGAGTCAAAGCGAGAGAGTGAAAGTGAGAGAGAGAAAGCGAGAGAGTGAAAGCGAGAGAGTGAAAGCGAGAGAGTGAAAGTGAGAGAGTGAAAGCGAGAGAGTGAAAGCGAGAGAGGGAAAGCGAGAGAGTGAAAGCGAGAGAGTGAAAGTGAGAGAGTGGAAGCGAGAGAGAGAAAGCGAGAGAGTGAAAGCGAGAGAGTGGAAGCGAGAGAGAGAAAGCGAGAGAGTGGAAGCGAGAGAGAGAAAGCGAGAGAGAGAGAAAGCGAGAAAGTGAAAGCGAGAGAGTGGAAGCGAGAGAGAGAAAGCGAGAGAGAGAAAGCGAGAGAGTGAAAGCGAGAGAGTGAAAGCGAGAGAGTGGAAGCGAGAGAGTGGAAGCGAGAGAGTGAAAGCGAGAGAGTGAAAGCGAGAGAGTGAAAGCGAGAGAGAGAAAGCGAGAGAGAGAAAGCGAGAGAGTGAAAGCGAGAGAGTGAAAGCGAGAGAGTGAAAGCGAGAGAGTTGAAGCGAGAGAGTGAAAGCGAGAGAGAGAAAGCGAGAGAGAGAAAGCGAGAGAGTGGAAGCGAGAGAGTGGAAGCGAGAGAGAGAAAGCGAGAGAGTGGAAGCGAGAGAGTGGAAGCGAGAGAGAGAAAGCGAGAGAGTGAAAGCGAGAGAGTGGAAGCGAGAGAGAAAGCGAGAGAGTGAAAGCGAGAGAGAGAAAGCGAGAGAGAGAAAGCGAGAGAGTGGAAGCGAGAGAGTCGAAGCGAGAGAGTGGAAGCGAGAGAGAGAAAGCGAGAGAGTGAAAGCGAGAGAGTGAAAGCGAGAGAGTGGAAGCGAGAGAGTGGAAGCGAGAGAGTCGAAGCGAGAGAGTGGAAGCGAGAGAGTCGAAGCGAGAGAGTGGAAGCGAGACAGAGAAAGCGAGAGAGAGAAAGCGAGAGAGTGAAAGCGAGAGAGTGGAAGCGAGAGAGTGGAAGCGAGAGAGTCGAAGCGAGAGAGTGGAAGCGAGAGAGTCGAAGCGAGAGAGTGGAAGCGAGACAGAGAAAGCGAGAGAGAGAAAGCGAGAGAGTCGAAGCGAGAGAGTGGAAGCGAGAGAGTGAAAGCGAGAGAGTCGAAGCGAGAGAGTGGAAGCGAGAGAGAGAAAGCGAGAGAGAGAAAGCGAGAGAGTGAAAGCGAGAGAGTGGAAGGGAGAGAGAGAAAGCGAGAGAGAGAAAGCGAGGGAGAGAAAGCGAGAGAGTGAAAGCGAGGGAGAGAAAGCGAGAGAGTCGAAGCGAGAGAGTGGAAGCGAGAGAGAGAAAGCGAGAGAGAGAAAGCGAGAGAGAGAAATCGAGAGAGTGAAAGCGAGAGAGTGGAAGCGAGAGAGAGAAAGTGAGAGAGAGAAAGCGAGAGAGAGAAAGCGAGAGAGTGGAAGCGAGAGAGAGAAAGCGAGAGAGAGAAAGCGAGAGAGTGAAAGCGAGAGAGTGAAAGCGAGAGAGTGAAAGCGAGAGAGTAAAAGCGAGAGAGTCAAAGCGAGAGAGTGAAAGTGAGAGAGTGGAAGCGAGAGAGAGAAAGCGAGAGAGTGAAAGCGAGAGAGTGAAAGCGAGATAGTGAAAGCGAGAGAGTGAAAGTGAGAGAGTGAAAGTGAGAGAGTGGAAGCGAGAGAGTGGAAGCGAGAGAGTGAAAGTGAGAGTGAAAGTGAGAGAGTGAAAGCGAGAGAGTGAAAGTGAGAGAGTGAAAGTGAGAGAGTGAAAGTGAGAGAGTGAAAGTGAGAGAGTCAAAGCGAGAGAGTGAAAGTGAGAAAGAGAAAGCGAGAGAGTGAAAGTGAGAAAGAGAAAGTGAGAGAGTGAAAGTGAGAGAGTGAAAGCGAGAGAGAGAAAGCGAGAGAGTGAAAGTGAGAGAGTGAAAGCGAGAGAGTGAAAGTGAGAGAGTGAAAGTGAGAGAGTCAAAGCGAGAGAGTGAAAGTGAGAGAGAGAAAGCGAGAGAGTGAAAGTGAGAGAGTGGAAGCGAGAGAGTGAAAGCGAGAGAGTGGAAGCGAGTGAGTGGAAGCGAGAGAGAGAAAGCGAGAGAGTGGAAGCGAGTGAGTGGAAGCGAGAGAGTGAAAGCGAGAGAGTGAAAGCGAGAGAGTGAAAGCGAGAGAGTGAAAGCGAGAGAGAGAAAGCGAGAGAGTGAAAGTGAGAGAGTGAAAGCGAGAGAGAAAGCGAGAGAGAGACAGCGAGAGAGTGGAAGCGAGAGAGAGAAAGTGAGAGAGTGAAAGCGAGAGAGAGAAAGCGAGAGAGTGAAAGCGAGAAAGTGAAAGTGAGAGAGTGGAAGCGAGAGAGAGAAAGCGAGAGAGTGAAAGCGAGAGAGTGGAAGCGAGAGAGAGAAAGCGAGAGAGTGGAAGCGAGAGAGAGAAAGCGAGAGAGAGAGAAAGCGAGAAAGTGAAAGCGAGAGAGTGGAAGCGAGAGAGAGAAAGCGAGAGAGAGAAAGCGAGAGAGTGAAAGCGAGAGAGTGAAAGCGAGAGAGTGGAAGCGAGAGAGTGAAAGCAAGAGAGTGAAAGCGAGAGATTGAAAGCGAGAGAGTGAAAGCGAGAGAGTGAAAGCGAGAGAGTGAAAGCGAGAGAGAGAAAGCGAGAGAGTGAAAGCGAGAGAGTGAAAGCGAGAGAGTGAAAGCGAGAGAGTCGAAGCGAGAGAGTGAAAGCGAGAGAGTGAAAGCGAGAGAGTGAAAGCGAGAGAGAGAAAGCGAGAGAGTGGAAGCGAGAGAGAGAAAGCGAGAGAGTGGAAGCGAGAGAGTGGAAGCGAGAGAGAGAAAGCGAGAGAGAGAAAGCGAGAGAGAGAAAGCGAGAGAGTGGAAGCGAGAGAGTCGAAGCGAGAGAGTGGAAGCGAGAGAGAGAAAGCGAGAGAGAGAAAGCGAGAGAGTGGAAGCGAGAGAGTGAAAGCGAGAGAGTGAAAGCGAGAGAGTGGAAGCGAGAGAGTCGAAGCGAGAGAGTCGAAGCGAGAGAGTGGAAGCGAGAGAGTGAAAGCGAGAGAGTCGAAGCGAGAGAGTGGAAGCGAGAGAGAGAAAGCGAGAGAGAGAAAGCGAGAGAGTGAAAGCGAGAGAGTGGAAGCGAGAGAGAGAAAGCGAGAGAGAGAAAGCGAGAGAGAGAAAGCGAGGGAGAGAAAGCGAGAGAGTGAAAGCGAGAGAGAGAAAGCGAGAGAGTCAAAGCGAGAGAGTGGAAGCGAGAGAGTGAAAGCGAGAGAGTCGAAGCGAGAGAGTGGAAGCGAGAGAGAGAAAGCGAGAGAGAGAAATCGAGAGAGTGAAAGCGAGAGAGTGGAAGCGAGAGAGAGAAAGCGAGAGAGAGAAAGCGAGAGAGAGAAAGAGAGAGAGAGAAAGCGAGAGAGAGAAAGCGAGAGAGAGAAAGCGAGAGAGTGGAAGCGAGAGAGAGAAACCGAGAGAGTGGAAGCGAGAGAGAGAAAGCGAGAGAGAGAAAGCGAGAGAGTGGAAGCGAGAGAGAGAAAGCGAGAGAGTGGAAGCGACAGAGAGAAAGCGAGAGAGTGGAAGCGAGAGAGAGAAAGCGAGAGAGTGGAAGCGAGAGAGAGAAAGCGAGAGAGAGAAAGCGAGAGAGTGAAAGCGAGAGAGTGAAAGCGAGAGAGTGAAAGCGAGAGAGTGAAAGCGAGAGAGTGAAAGCGAGAGAGAGAAAGCGAGAGAGTGGAAGCGAGAGAGTGGAAGCGAGAGAGTCGAAGCGAGAGTGTGGAAGCGAGAGAGTGAAAGCGAGAGAGTCGAAGCGAGAGAGTGGAAGGGAGAGAGTGGAAGCTAGAGAGTGAAAGTGAGAGAGTCAAAGCGAGAGAGTGAAAGTGAGAGAGTGAAAGCGAGAGAGTCAAAGCGAGAGAGTGAAAGTGAGAGAGTGGAAGCTAGAGAGTGAAAGTGAGAGAGTCAAAGCGAGAGAGTGAAAGTGAGAGAGTGGAAGCGAGAGAGAGAAAGCGAGAGAGTGAAAGCGAGAGAGAGAAAGCGAGAGAGTGAAAGTGAGAGAGTCAAAGCGAGAGAGTGAAAGTGAGAGAGTGGAAGCTAGAGAGTGAAAGTGAGAGAGTCAAAGCGAGAGAGTGAAAGTGAGAGAGTGGAAGCGAGAGAGTGAAAGTGAGAGAGTCAAAGCGAGAGAGTGAAAGTGAGAGAGTCAAAGCGAGAGAGTGAAAGTGAGAGAGTGGAAGCGAGAGAGAGAAAGTGAGAGAGTGAAAGCGAGAGAATGAAAGCGAGAGAGTGAAAGCGAGAGAGTCAAAGCGAGAGAGTGAAAGCGAGAGAGTGAAAGCGAGAGAGTGAAAGCGAGAGAGAGAAAGCGAGAGAGAGAAAGCGAGAGAGTGGAAGCGAGAGAGAGAAAGCGAGAGAGTGAAAGCGAGAGAGTGGAAGCGAGAGAGAGAAAGCGAGAGAGTGAAAGCAAGAGAGAGAAAGTGAGAGAGAGAAAGCGAGAGAGTGGAAGCGAGAGAGTCGAAGCGAGAGAGTGGAAGCGAGAGAGAGAAAGCGAGAGAGAGAAAGCGAGAGAGTGGAAGCGAGAGAGTGAAAGCGAGAGAGTGAAAGCGAGAGAGTGGAAGCGAGAGAGTGGAAGCGAGAGAGTCGAAGCGAGAGAGTGAAAGCGAGAGAGTGAAAGCGAGAGAGAGAAAGCGAGAGAGTGGAAGCGAGAGAGAGAAAGCGAGAGAGTGGAAGCGAGAGAGTGGAAGCGAGAGAGAGAAAGCGAGAGAGAGAAAGCGAGAGAGAGAAAGCGAGAGAGTGGAAGCGAGAGAGTCGAAGCGAGAGAGTGGAAGCGAGAGAGAGAAAGCGAGAGAGAGAAAGCGAGAGAGTGGAAGCGAGAGAGTGAAAGCGAGAGAGTGAAAGCGAGAGAGTGGAAGCGAGAGAGTCGAAGCGAGAGAGTCGAAGCGAGAGAGTGGAAGCGAGAGAGTGAAAGCGAGAGAGTCGAAGCGAGAGAGTGGAAGCGAGAGAGAGAAAGCGAGAGAGAGAAAGCGAGAGAGTGAAAGCGAGAGAGTGGAAGCGAGAGAGAGAAAGCGAGAGAGAGAAAGCGAGAGAGAGAAAGCGAGGGAGAGAAAGCGAGAGAGTGAAAGCGAGAGAGAGAAAGCGAGAGAGTCGAAGCGAGAGAGTGGAAGCGAGAGAGTGAAAGCGAGAGAGTCGAAGCGAGAGAGTGGAAGCGAGAGAGAGAAAGCGAGAGAGAGAAAGCGAGAGAGAGAAATCGAGAGAGTGAAAGCGAGAGAGTGGAAGCGAGAGAGAGAAAGCGAGAGAGAGAAAGCGAGAGAGAGAAAGAGAGAGAGAGAAAGCGAGAGAGAGAAAGCGAGAGAGAGAAAGCGAGAGAGTGGAAGCGAGAGAGAGAAAGCGAGAGAGTGGAAGCGAGAGAGAGAAAGCGAGAGAGAGAAAGCGAGAGAGTGGAAGCGAGAGAGAGAAAGCGAGAGAGTGGAAGCGAGAGAGAGAAAGCGAGAGAGTGGAAGCGAGAGAGAGAAAGCGAGAGAGTGGAAGCGAGAGAGAGAAAGCGAGAGAGAGAAAGCGAGAGAGTGAAAGCGAGAGAGTGAAAGCGAGAGAGTGAAAGCGAGAGAGTGAAAGCGAGAGAGTGAAAGCGAGAGAGAGAAAGCGAGAGAGTGGAAGCGAGAGAGTCGAAGCGAGAGTGTGGAAGCGAGAGAGTGAAAGCGAGAGAGTCGAAGCGAGAGAGTGGAAGGGAGAGAGAGAAAGCGAGAGAGTGAAAGTGAGAGAGTCAAAGCGAGAGAGTGAAAGTGAGAGAGTGGAAGCTAGAGAGTGAAAGTGAGAGAGTCAAAGCGAGAGAGTGAAAGTGAGAGAGTGGAAGCGAGAGAGAGAAAGCGAGAGAGTGAAAGTGAGAGTCAAAGCGAGAGAGTGAAAGTGAGAGAGTCAAAGCGAGAGAGTGAAAGTGAGAGAGTGGAAGCGAGAGAGAGAAAGTGAGAGAGTGAAAGCGAGAGAGTGAAAGCGAGAGAGTGAAAGCGAGAGAGTGAAAGCGAGAGAGAGAAAGCGAGAGAGAGAAAGCGAGAGAGTGAAAGCGAGAGAATGAAAGCGAGAGAGTGAAAGCGAGAGAGTGAAAGCGAGAGAGTGGAAGCGAGAGAGAGAAAGCGAGAGAGTGAAAGCGAGAGAGAGAAAGTGAGAGAGAGAAAGCGAGAGAGTGGAAGCGAGAGAGTCGAAGCGAGAGAGAGAAAGCGAGAGAGAGAATGCGAGAGAGTGGAAGCGAGAGAGTGAAAGCGAGAGAGTGAAAGCGAGAGAGTGGAAGCGAGAGAGTGGAAGCGAGAGAGTCGAAGCGAGAGAGTGGAAGCGAGAGAGTGAAAGCGAGAGAGTCGAAGCGAGAGAGTGGAAGCGAGAGAGAGAAAGCGAGAGAGTGGAAGCGAGAGAGAGAAAGCGAGAGAGAGAAAGCGAGAGAGAGAAAGCGAGGGGGAGAAAGCGAGAGAGAGAAAGCGAGAGAGTCGAAGCGAGAGAGTGGAAGCGAGAGAGTTGAAGCGAGAGAGTGGAAGCGAGAGAGAGAAAGCGTGAGAGAGAAATCGAGAGAGTGAAAGCGAGAGAGTGAAAGCGAGAGAGTGGAAGCGAGAGAGAGAAAGCGAGAGAGAGAAAGCGAGAGAGAGAAAGCGAGAGAGAGAAAGCGAGAGAGTGGAAGCGAGAGAGAGAAAGCGAGAGAGAGAAAGCGAGAGAGTGAAAGCGAGAGAGTGAAAGCGAGAGAGTGAAAGCGAGAGAGTGAAAGCGAGAGAGTGAAAGCGAGAGAGTGAAAGTGAGAGAGTGGAAGCGAGAGAGAGAAAGCGAGAGAGTGAAAGCGAGAGAGTGAAAGCGAGAGAGTGAAACCGAGAGAGTGAAAGTGAGAGAGTCAAAGCGAGAGAGTGAAAGTGAGAGAGTGAAAGTGAGAGAGTGGAAGCGAGAGAGTGGAAGCGAGAGAGAGAAAGCGAGAGAGTGAGAGTGAAAGTGAGAGAGTGAAAGCGAGAGAGTGAAAGTGAGAGAGTGAAAGTGAGAGAGTGAAAGTGAGAGAGTGAAAGTGAGAGTGTCAAAGCGAGAGAGTGAAAGTGAGAAAGAGAAAGCGAGAGAGTGAAAGTGAGAGAGTGAAAGTGAGAGAGTGAAAGTGAGAGAGTGAAAGCGAGAGAGAGAAAGCGAGCGAGCGGGAGCGAGTGAAAGGGAGCGAGCGAAAGGGAGCGAGCGAGCGGGAGCGAGTGAAAGGGAGCGAGCGAAAGGGAGCGAGCGAGCGGGAGCGAGCGAAAGGGAGCGAGCGAGCAGGAGCGAGCGAGCGGGAGCGAGTGAAAGGGAGCGAGCGAGCGGGAGCGAGCGAGCGGGAGCGAGTGTAAGGGAGCGACCGAAAGGGAGCGAGCGAGCGGGAGCGAGTGAAAGGGAGCGAGCGAGCGGGAGCGAGTGAAAGGGAGCGAGCGAGCGGGAGCGAGCGAGCGGGAGCGAGTGAAAGGGAGCAAGCGAAAGGGAGCGAGCGGGAGCGAGCGAAAGGGAGCGAGCGAAAGGGAGCGAGCGAGCGGGAGCGAGCGAGTGAGTGAGTGAAAGTGAGTGAGTAAAAGGGAGCGAGCGAAAGGGAGCGAGCGAAAGGGAGCGAGCGAAAGGGAGCGAGTGAAAGGGAGCGAGCGAAAGGGAGCGAGCGAGCGGGAGCGAGCGAGTGAGTGAGTGAAAGTGAGTGAGTGAAAGGGAGCGAGCGAAAGGGAGCGAGCGAAAGGGAGTGAGTGAAAGTGAGTGAGTGAAAGGGAGCGAGCGAAAGGGAGCGAGCGAAAGGGAGCGAGCGAAAGGGAGCGAGCGAGCGGGAGCGAGTGAAAGGGAGCGAGTGAAAGGGAGCGAGCGAAAGGGAGCGAGTGAAAGTGAGTGAGTGAAAGGGAGCGAGCGAAAGGGAGCGAGCGAAAGGGAGCGAGCGAAAGGGAGCGAGCGAGCGGGAGCGAGTGAAAGGGAGCGAGTGAAAGGGAGCGAGCGAAAGGGAGCGAGCGAGCGGGAGCGAGTGAAAGGGAGCGAGCGAAAGGGAGCGAGCGAGCGGGAGCGAGCGAAAGGGAGCGAGTGAAAGGGAGCGAGTGAAAGGGAGCGAGCGAGCGGGAGCGAGCGAAAGGGAGCGAGCGAAAGGGAGCGAGCGAAAGGGAGCGAGTGAAAGGGAGCGAGCGAAAGGGAGCGAGCGAGCGGGAGCGAGTGAGTGAGTGAGTGAGTGAGTGAAAGGGAGCGAGCGAAAGGGAGCGAGCGAAAGGGAGTGAGTGAAAGTGAGTGAGTGAAAGGGAGCGAGCGAAAGGGAGCGAGCGAAAGGGAGCGAGCGAAAGGGAGCGAGCGAGCGGGAGCGAGTGAAAGGGAGCGAGTGAAAGGGAGCGAGCGAAAGGGAGCGAGTGAAAGTGAGTGAGTGAAAGGGAGCGAGCGAAAGGGAGCGAGCGAAAGGGAGCGAGCGAAAGGGAGCGAGCGAGCGGGAGCGAGTGAAAGGGAGCGAGTGAAAGGGAGCGAGCGAAAGGGAGCGAGCGAGCGGGAGCGAGTGAAAGGGAGCGAGCGAAAGGGAGCGAGCTAGCGGGAGCGAGCGAAAGGGAGCGAGCGAAAGGGAGCGAGTGAAAGGGAGCGAGCGAGCGGGAGCGAGCGAAAGGGAGCGAGCGAAAGGGAGCGAGCGAAAGGGAGCGAGCGAAAGGGAGCGAGCGAAAGGGAGCGAGCGAAAGGGAGCGAGCGAAAGGGAGCGAGCGAAAGGGAGCGAGCGAGCGGGAGCGAGCGAGTGAGTGAGTGAAAGTGAGTGAGTGAAAGGGAGCGAGCGAAAGGGAGCGAGCGAAAGGGAGCGAGTGAAAGGGAGCGAGCGAGTGAGTGAGTGAAAGGGAGCGAGTGAAAGTGAGTGAGTGAAAGGGAGCGAGCGAAAGGGAGCGAGCGAAAGGGAGCGAGCGAAAGGGAGCGAGCGAGCGGGAGCGAGTGAAAGGGAGCGAGTGAAAGGGAGCGAGCGAAAGGGAGCGAGCGAGCGGGAGCGAGTGAAAGGGAGCGAGCGAAAGGGAGCGAGCGAGCGGGAGCGAGCGAAAGGGAGCGAGTGAAAGGGAGCGAGTGAAAGGGAGCGAGCGAGCGGGAGCGAGCGAAAGGGAGCGAGCGAAAGGGAGCGAGCGAAAGGGAGCGAGTGAAAGGGAGCGAGCGAAAGGGAGCGAGCGAGCGGGAGCGAGCGAGTGAGTGAGTGAAAGTGAGTGAGTGAAAGGGAGCGAGCGAAAGGGAGCGAGCGAAAGGGAGTGAGTGAAAGGGAGCGAGCGAAAGGGAGCGAGCGAAAGGGAGCGAGCGAAAGGGAGCGAGCGAGCGGGAGCGAGTGAAAGGGAGCGAGTGAAAGGGAGCGAGCGAAAGGGAGCGAGTGAAAGTGAGCGAGTGAAAGGGAGCGAGCGAAAGGGAGCGAGCGAAAGGGAGCGAGCGAAAGGGAGCGAGCGAGCGGGAGCGAGTGAAAGGGAGCGAGTGAAAGGGAGCGAGCGAAAGGGAGCGAGCGAGCGGGAGCGAGTGAAAGGGAGCGAGCGAAAGGGAGCGAGCGAGCGGGAGCGAGCGAAAGGGAGCGAGTGAAAGGGAGCGAGTGAAAGGGAGCGAGTGAGCGGGAGCGAGCGAAAGGGAGCGAGTGAAAGGGAGCGAGCGAAAGGGAGCGAGCGAAAGGGAGCGAGCGAAAGGGAGCGAGCGAAAGGGAGCGAGCGAGCGGGAGCGAGTGAAAGGGAGCGAGCGAAAGGGAGCGAGCGAAAGGGAGCGAGCGAAAGGGAGCGAGCGAAAGGGAGCGAGCGAAAGGGAGCGAGCGAAAGGGAGCGAGCGAAAGGGAGCGAGCGAAAGGGAGCGAGTGAAAGGGAGCGAGTGAAAGGGAGCGAGCGAGCGGGAGCGAGCGAATGGGAGTGAGCGAAAGGGAGCGAGCGAAAGGGAGCGAGCGAAAGGGAGCGAGCGAAAGGGAGCGAGCGAAAGGGAGCGAGCGAAAGGGAGCGAGCGAAAGGGAGCGAGCGAGCGGGAGCGAGCGAGTGAGTGAGTGAAAGTGAGTGAGTGAAAGGGAGCGAGCGAAAGGGAGCGAGCGAAAGGGAGCGAGTGAAAGGGAGCGAGCGAAAGGGAGCGAGTGAAAGGGAGCGAGCGAAAGGGAGCGAGCGAAAGGGAGCGAGCGAAAGGGAGCGAGTGAAAGGGAGCGAGCGAAAGGGAGCGAGCGAGCGGGAGCGAGCGAAAGGGAGCGAGCGAGCGGGAGCGAGCGAGTGAGTGAGTGAAAGTGAGTGAGTGAAAGGGAGCGAGCGAAAGGGAGCGAGCGAAAGGGAGCGAGCGAAAGGGAGCGAGTGAAAGGGAGCGAGCGAAAGGGAGCGAGCGAGCGGGAGCGAGTGAGTGAGTGAGTGAAAGTGAGTGAGTGAAAGGGAGCGAGCGAAAGGGAGCGAGCGAAAGGGAGTGAGTGAAAGTGAGTGAGTGAAAGGGAGCGAGCGAAAGGGAGCGAGCGAAAGGGAGCGAGCGAAAGGGAGCGAGCGAGCGGGAGCGAGTGAAAGGGAGCGAGTGAAAGTGAGAGAGTGAAAGTGAGAGAGTGAAAGCGAGAGAGAGAAAGCGAGCGAGCGGGAGCGAGTGAAAGGGAGCGAGCGAAAGGGAGCGAGCGAGCGGGAGCGAGTGAAAGGGAGCGAGCGAAAGGGAGCGAGCGAGCGGGAGCGAGCGAAAGGGAGCGAGCGAGCAGGAGCGAGCGAGCGGGAGCGAGTGAAAGGGAGCGAGCGAGCGGGAGCGAGCGAGCGGGAGCGAGTGAAAGGGAGCGACCGAAAGGGAGCGAGCGAGCGGGAGCGAGTGAAAGGGAGCGAGCGAGCGGGAGCGAGTGAAAGGGAGCGAGCGAGCGGGAGCGAGCGAGCGGGAGCGAGTGAAAGGGAGCAAGCGAAAGGGAGCGAGCGAGCGGGAGCGAGCGAAAGGGAGCGAGCGAAAGGGAGCGAGCGAGCGGGACCGAGCGAGTGAGTGAGTGAAAGTGAGTGAGTGAAAGGGAGCGAGCGAAAGGGAGCGAGCGAAAGGGAGCGAGCGAAAGGGAGCGAGCGAAAGGGAGCGAGTGAAAGGGAGCGAGCGAAAGGGAGCGAGCGAGCGGGAGCGAGTGAGTGAGTGAAAGTGAGTGAGTGAAAGGGAGCGAGCGAAAGGGAGCGAGCGAAAGGGAGTGAGTGAAAGTGAGTGAGTGAAAGGGAGCAAGCGAAAGGGAGCGAGCGAAAGGGAGCGAGCGAAAGGGAGCGAGCGAGCGGGAGCGAGTGAAAGGGAGCGAGTGAAAGGGAGCGAGCGAAAGGGAGCGAGTGAAAGTGAGTGAGTGAAAGGGAGCGAGCGAAAGGGAGCGAGCGAAAGGGAGCGAGCGAAAGGGAGCGAGCGAGCGGGAGCGAGTGAAAGGGAGCGAGCGAAAGGGAGCGAGCGAAAGGGAGCGAGCGAGCGGGAGCGAGTGAAAGGGAGCGAGCGAAAGGGAGCGAGCGAGCGGGAGCGAGCGAAAGGGAGCGAGTGAAAGGGAGCGAGTGAAAGGGAGCGAGCGAGCGGGAGCGAGCGAAAGGGAGCGAGCGAAAGGGAGCGAGCGAAAGGGAGCGAGTGAAAGGGAGCGAGCGAAAGGGAGCGAGCGAGCGGGAGCGAGTGAGTGAGTGAGTGAGTGAGTGAGTGAGTGAGTGAGTGAAAGGGAGCGAGCGAAAGGGAGCGAGCGAAAGGGAGTGAGTGAAAGTGAGTGAGTGAAAGGGAGCGAGCGAAAGGGAGCGAGCGAAAGGGAGCGAGCGAAAGGGAGCGAGCGAGCGGGAGCGAGTGAAAGGGAGCGAGTGAAAGGGAGCGAGCGAAAGGGAGCGAGCGAAAGGGAGCGAGCGAAAGGGAGCGAGCGAGCGGGAGCGAGTGAAAGGGAGCGAGTGAAAGGGAGCGAGCGAAAGGGAGCGAGCGAGCGGGAGCGAGTGAAAGGGAGCGAGCGAAAGGGAGCGAGCTAGCGGGAGCGAGCGAAAGGGAGCGAGCGAAAGGGAGCGAGTGAAAGGGAGCGAGCGAGCGGGAGCGAGCGAAAGGGAGCGAGCGAAAGGGAGCGAGCGAAAGGGAGCGAGCGAAAGGGAGCGAGCGAAAGGGAGCGAGCGAAAGGGAGCGAGCGAAAGGGAGCGAGCGAAAGGGAGCGAGCGAAAGGGAGCGAGCGAGCGGGAGCGAGCGAGTGAGTGAGTGAAAGTGAGTGAGTGAAAGGGAGCGAGCGAAAGGGAGCGAGCGAAAGGGAGCGAGTGAAAGGGAGCGAGCGAGTGAGTGAGTGAAAGGGAGCGAGTGAAAGTGAGTGAGTGAAAGGGAGCGAGCGAAAGGGAGCGAGCGAAAGGGAGCGAGCGAGCGGGAGCGAGTGAAAGGGAGCGAGTGAAAGGGAGCGAGCGAAAGGGAGCGAGCGAGCGGGAGCGAGTGAAAGGGAGCGAGCGAAAGGGAGCGAGCGAGCGGGAGCGAGCGAAAGGGAGCGAGTGAAAGGGAGCGAGTGAAAGGGAGCGAGCGAGCGGGAGCGAGCGAAAGGGAGCGAGCGAAAGGGAGCGAGTGAAAGGGAGCGAGCGAAAGGGAGCGAGCGAAAGGGAGCGAGTGAAAGTGAGCGAGTGAAAGGGAGCGAGCGAAAGGGAGCGAGCGAAAGGGAGCGAGCGAAAGGGAGCGAGCGAGCGGGAGCGAGTGAAAGGGAGCGAGTGAAAGGGAGCGAGCGAAAGGGAGCGAGCGAGCGGGAGCGAGTGAAAGGGAGCGAGCGAAAGGGAGCGAGCGAGCGGGAGCGAGCGAAAGGGAGCGAGTGAAAGGGAGCGAGTGAAAGGGAGCGAGTGAGCGGGAGCGAGCGAAAGGGAGCGAGTGAAAGGGAGCGAGTGAAAGGGAGCGAGCGAAAGGGAGCGAGCGAAAGGGAGCGAGCGAGCGGGAGCGAGTGAAAGGGAGCGAGCGAAAGGGAGCGAGCGAAAGGGAGCGAGCGAAAGGGAGCGAGCGAAAGGGAGCGAGCGAAAGGGAGCGAGCGAAAGGGAGCGAGCGAAGGGGAGCGAGCGAGTGAGTGAGTGAAAGGGAGCGAGCGAAAGGGAGCGAGCGAAAGGGAGCGAGCGAAAGGGAGCGAGTGAAAGGGAGCGAGTGAAAGGGAGCGAGCGAGCGGGAGCGAGCGAAAGGGAGCGAGCGAAAGGGAGTGAGTGAAAGTGAGTGAGTGAAAGGGAGCGAGCGAGCGGGAGCGAGCGAAAGGGAGCGAGCGAAAGGGAGCGAGCGAGCGGGAGCGAGTGAAAGGGAGCGAGTGAAAGGGAGCGAGCGAAAGGGAGCGAGTGAAAGTGAGTGAGTGAAAGGGAGCGAGCGAAAGGGAGCGAGCGAAAGGGAGCGAGCGAAAGGGAGCGAGCGAGCGGGAGCGAGTGAAAGGGAGCGAGTGAAAGGGAGCGAGCGAAAGGGAGCGAGCGAGCGGGAGCGAGTGAAAGGGAGCGAGCGAAAGGGAGCGAGCGAGCGGGAGCGAGCGAAAGGGAGCGAGTGAAAGGGAGCGAGTGAAAGGGAGCGAGCGAGCGGGAGCGAGCGAAAGGGAGCGAGTGAAAGGGAGCGAGTGAAAGGGAGCGAGCGAAAGGGAGCGAGCGAAAGGGAGCGAGTGAAAGGGAGCGAGCGAAAGGGAGCGAGCGAAAGGGAGCGAGCGAAAGGGAGCGAGCGAAAGGGAGCGAGCGAGCGGGAGCGAGCGAGTGAGTGAGTGAAAGTGAGTGAGTGAAAGGGAGCGAGCGAAAGGGAGCGAGCGAAAGGGAGCGAGCGAGCGGGAGCGAGCGAGTGAGTGAGTGAAAGTGAGTGAGTGAAAGGGAGCGAGCGAAAGGGAGCGAGCGAAAGGGAGCGAGTGAAAGGGAGTGAGCGAGTGAGTGAGTGAAAGGGAGCGAGTGAAAGTGAGTGAGTGAAAGGGAGCGAGCGAAAGGGAGCGAGCGAAAGGGAGCGAGCGAGCGGGAGCGAGTGAAAGGGAGCGAGTGAAAGGGAGCGAGCGAAAGGGAGCGAGCGAGCGGGAGCGAGTGAAAGGGAGCGAGCGAAAGGGAGCGAGCGAGCGGGAGCGAGCGAAAGGGAGCGAGTGAAAGGGAGCGAGTGAAAGGGAGCGAGCGAGCGGGAGCGAGCGAAAGGGAGCGAGCGAAAGGGAGCGAGCGAAAGGGAGCGAGTGAAAGGGAGCGAGCGAAAGGGAGCGAGCGAGCGGGAGCGAGCGAGTGAGTGAGTGAAAGTGAGTGAGTGAAAGGGAGCGAGCGAAAGGGAGCGAGCGAAAGGGAGTGAGTGAAAGTGAGTGAGTGAAAGGGAGCGAGCGAAAGGGAGCGAGCGAAAGGGAGCGAGCGAAAGGGAGCGAGCGAGCGGGAGCGAGTGAAAGGGAGCGAGTGAAAGGGAGCGAGCGAAAGGGAGCGAGTGAAAGTGAGTGAGTGAAAGGGAGCGAGCGAAAGGGAGCGAGCGAAAGGGAGCGAGCGAAAGGGAGCGAGCGAGCGGGAGCGAGTGAAAGGGAGCGAGTGAAAGGGAGCGAGCGAAAGGGAGCGAGCGAGCGGGAGCGAGTGAAAGGGAGCGAGCGAAAGGGAGCGAGCGAGCGGGAGCGAGCGAAAGGGAGCGAGTGAAAGGGAGCGAGTGAAAGGGAGCGAGTGAGCGGGAGCGAGCGAAAGGGAGCGAGTGAAAGGGAGCGAGTGAAAGGGAGCGAGTGAAAGGGAGCGAGCGAAAGGGAACGAGCGAAAGGGAGCGAGCGAGCGGGAGCGAGTGAAAGGGAGCGAGCGAAAGGGAGCGAGCGAAAGGGAGCGAGCGAAAGGGAGCGAGCGAAAGGGAGCGAGCGAAGGGGAGCGAGCGAGTGAGTGAGTGAAAGGGAGCGAGCGAAAGGGAGCGAGCGAAAGGGAGCGAGCGAAAGGGAGCGTGTGAAAGGGAGCGAGTGAAATGGAGCGAGCGAGCGGGAGCGAGTGAAAGGGAGCGAGCGAAAGGGAGCGAGCGAAAGGGAGCGAGCGAAAGGGAGCGAGCGAAAGGGAGCGAGCGAAAGGGAGCGAGCGAAAGGGAGCGAGCGAGCGGGAGCGAGCGAGTGGAGCGAGCGAAAGGGAGCGAGCTGAAAGGGAGCGAGCGAAAGGGAGCGAGGAGCGAGGAAGCGAGCTGAAAGGGAGAGCGAGGAAAGGGAGCGAGCGAAAGGGAGCGAGCGAAAGGGAGCGAGCGAAAGGGAGCGAGCGAAGGGAGCGAGCGAAAGGGAGCGAGCGAAGGGGCGAAGGAGCGAGCGAAAGTGAGTGAGTGAAAGGGAGCGAGCGAAAGGGAGCGAGCGAAGGGAGCGAGTGAAAGGGAGCGAGCGAAAGGGAGCGAGCGAAAGGGAGCGAAGCAATAGCGAGCGAGGGGGAGAGGAGCGAGCGAAAGGGAGCGAGCGAAAGGGAGCGAGCGAAAGGGAGCGAGCGAAAGGGAGCGAGCGAAAGGGAGCGAGCGAAAGGGAGCGAGCGAGCGGGAGCGAGCGAGTGAGTGAGTGAAAGTGAGTGAGCGAAAGGGAGCGAGCGAAAGGGAGCGAGCGAAAGGGAGCGAGTGAAAGGGAGCGAGCGAAAGGGAGCGAGGGAGCGAAGGAGCGAGCGAAGGGAGCGGCGAAAGGGAGCGAGCGAAAGGGAGCGAGCGAAAGGGAGCGAGCGAAAGGGGAGGAGCGAAAGGGGAGCGAGCGAGCGGGAGCGAGCGAGTGAGTGAGTGAAAGTGAGTGAGTGAAAGGGAGCGAGCGAAAGGGAGCGAGCGAAAGGGAGCGAGTGAAAGGGAGCGAGCGAAAGGGAGCGAGCGAAAGGGAGCGAGCGAAAGGGAGCGAGCGAAAGGGAGCGAGCGAAAGGGAGCGAGCGAGCGGGAGCGAGCGAGTGAGTGAGTGAAAGTGAGTGAGTGAAAGGGAGCGAGCGAAAGGGAGCGAGCGAGCGGGAGCGAGCGAGTGAGTGAGTGAAAGTGAGTGAGTGAAAGGGAGCGAGCGAAAGGGAGCGAGCGAGCGGGAGCGAGCGAGTGAGTGAGTGAAAGTGAGTGAGTGAGAGAGCGAGGGAGACTCTAAGAACACTCTGGTTTGTCCGTGTTGCGCAAGAACGATACTTTTCACTGTCTCCCAATGCAATAATACTGACAATAATAAATGGAGTTCTGGTGCTTACCTGCCGCGGGTGTCCCGGTTTACAGGGTGTTCTGTAAATGGCGGAGAGGGGATTCAGGATCTCCGTTCCACCCATGTCAGCATCCACACCCTTCAGATCCTCCAGTGCCTTCTGCATCGACTCCTGATTATACTCGACACTCTCACTGCACGAGAGGGAGAGACAGAGAGGAACAGAGAAGCAGCAAGAGAGAGGCAGAGAGGGAGAGACAGAGAGGGGGAGGCAGAGAGGGGGAGACAGAGAGGGAGACAGAGAGAGGCAGAGAGGGAGACAGAGAGAGAGAGACAGAGAGAGAGAGAGAGAGACAGAGAGAGAGAGAGAGAGAGACAGAGAGGGAGACAGAGAGAGAGAGACAGAGAGAGAGAGAGAGAGAGGCAGAGAGGGAGACAGAGAGAGAGAGACAGAGAGAGAGAGAGAGACAGAGAGAGAGAGAGAGAGAGACAGAGAGGGAGACAGAGAGAGAGAGACAGAGAGAGAGAGACAGAGAGGGAGAGACAGAGAGAGAGACAGAGAGAGAGACAGAGAGAGAGAGAGAGACAGAGAGAGGGAGAGACAGAGAGGGGGAGGCAGAGAGGGAGACAGAGAGAGAGAGACAGAGAGAGAGAGAGAGAGAGACAGAGAGAGGGAGAGACAGAGAGGGGGAGGCAGAGAGGGAGACAGAGAGAGAGAGACAGAGAGAGAGAGAGAGAGGCAGAGAGGGAGACAGAGAGAGAGAGACAGAGAGAGAGAGAGAGAGAGACAGAGAGAGAGAGAGAGAGAGGCAGAGAGGGAGACAGAGAGAGAGAGACAGAGAGAGAGAGAGAGACAGAGAGAGGGAGAGACAGAGAGGGGGAGGCAGAGAGGGGGAGGCAGAGAGGGGGAGACAGAGAGGGGGAGACAGAGAGGGGGAGGCAGAGAGGGGGAGGCAGAGAGGGAGACAGAGAGAGAGAGACAGAGAGAGAGAGAGACAGAGAGAGGGAGAGACAGAGAGGGGGAGGCAGAGAGGGGGAGACAGAGAGGGGGAGGCAGAGAGGGGGAGGCAGAGAGGGGGAGGCAGAGAGGGGGAGACAGAGAGGGGGAGGCAGAGAGGGGGAGGCAGAGAGGGAGACAGACAGACAGAGAGAGAGAGACAGAGAGAGAGAGAGAGACAGAGGCAATAATGAGAGTCATTGAATAAATAGTGGCTGGGATTTTCTCACTGGTATCTTATATATGACTGTGTACAGTTGCACAGACAGTAATCCTTACCCTGCTGAATAAACAGTGACTGTGTAATCCTTACACAGAACAAAGAGCAGTACAGCACAGGAACAGGCCCTTCGGCCCTCCAGGCCTGCGCCGATCATGATGCCTGCCCAAACTGAAACCGTACGCACTTCCGGAGTCTGTAGCCTCCCATTCCCATCCTATTCATGTGTTCGTCTAGTTGCCCCTTAAGTGCCGCGATTGTACCTGCACCCACCACCTCCCCGGGCAGCGCGTTCCAGACATTCACCACCCTCCGTGTAAAAAACTTACCTCGCACATCTCCTCTAAACTTTCCCCCACGCACCTTAAACCCATGTCCCCGAGTACTTGACTTTTCTACCCTAGGAAAGAGTATCTGACTGTCCACTCTGTCCATGGCCACTCAATCTTGTAAACCTCTATCAGGTCACCCTTCAACCTCTTGTTGTTCCAGTGAGAACAAAGCGAGTTTCTCCAACCTCTCCTCATAGCTAATGCCCTCCATACCAGGCAACATCCTGGTAAACCTCTTCTGTACCCTCTCCAAAGCCTCCACATCCTTCTGGTGGTGCGGTGACCAGAATTGAACACTATATTCCAAGTGCGGCCTAACTAAGGTTCTGTACAGCTGCAGCATGACCTGCCAATTATTATACTCAATGCCCCAGCCGATGAAGACAAGCATGCCGTATGCCTTCTTGACTGCCTTATCCACCTGCGTTGCCACTCTCAGTGATCGGTGGACATGTACACCCAGATCCCTCTGCCTGTCAATACTCCTAAGGGTTCTACCATTTACTGTGTAATTCCTACATGCATTGGACCTTCCAAAACGCATTACCTCACACTTGTCCGGATTAAACTCCATCTGCCATTTCTCCGCCCAAGTCTCCAACTGGTCTATATCTTGCTGTATCCTCTGACAATCCTCTTCACTATCCGCAACTCCACCAATTTTTGTGTCATCTGTGAACTTACTAATCAGACCAGCTACATTTTCCACCAAATCATTTATTATATACTCAGAACAACAAAGGTCCCAGAACTGATCCCTGTCTAACACCGCTAGTCATGATGTGGAGATGCCGGCGTTGGACTGGGGTAAGCACAGTAAGAAGTCTCACAACACCAGGTTAAAGTCCAACAGGTTTATTTGGTAGCAAATACCATAAGCTTCCGGAGCGCTGCCCCTTCGTCAGATGGAGCGAAAATTTCACTCCATCTGACGAAGGGGCAGCGCTCCGAAAGCTTATGGTATTTGCTACCAAATAAACCTGTTGGACTTTAACCTGGTGTTGTGAGACTTCTTACTGTGCTAACACCGCTAGTCACAGCTTTCCATTCATAGAGTCATAGGAGGTTTACAGCATGGAAACAGGCCCTTCGGCCCAACTTGTCCATGCTGCCCTTTTTTAAAAACCCCTAAGCTAATCCCAATTGCCCGCATTTGGCCCATATCCCTCTATACCCATCGTACCCATGTAACAATCTAAATGCTTTTTAAAAGACAAAATTGTACCCGCCTCTACTACTGCCTCTGGCAGCTCGTTCCAGACACTCACCACCCTCTGTGTGAAAAAATTGCCCCTCTGGACCCTTTTGTATCTCTCCCCTCTCACCTTAAACCTATGCCCTCTAGTTTTAGACTCCTCTACCTTTGGGAAAAGATGTTGACTATCTCGCTGATCTGTGCCCCTCATTATTTTATAGACCTCTATAAGATCACCCCTCAGCCTCCTACACTCCAGAGAAAAAAGTCCCAGTCTATCCAGCCTCTCCTTATAACCCAAACCATCAAGTCCCGGTAGCATCCTAGTAAATCTTTTCTGCACTCTTTCTAGTTTAATAATATCCTTTCAAAAATAGGGTGACCAGAATTGCACACAATATTCCAAGTGTGGCCTTACAATGTCTTGTACAACTTCAACAAGACGTCCCAACTCCTGTATTCAATGTTCTGACCGATGAAACCAAGCATGCCGAATGCCTTCTTCACCACTCTGTCCACCTGTGACTCCACTTTCCAGGAGCTATGAACCTGTACCCCTAGATCTCTTTGTTCTGTAACTCTCCCCAACACCCTACCATTAACTGAGTCAGTCCTGCCCTGGTTCAATCTACCAAAATGCATCACCTCGCATTTGTCTAAATTAAACTCCATCAGCCCTCTGGCCCAATTGATCAAGATCCTGTTGCAATCAGAAATAACTTTCTTCACTGTCCACTATGCCACCAATCTTGGTGTCATCTGCAAATTTACTAACCACGCCTCCTATATTCCCATCCAAATCATTAATATAAATGACAAATAACAGTGGACCCAGCACTGATCCCTGAGGCACACCACTGGTCACAGGTCTCCAGTTTGAAAAACAGCTCTCTACAACCACCCTCTGGCTTCTGTGAAGAAGCCAATTTTGTATCCATTTAGATACCTCACCCTGGATCCCGTGAGATTTAACCTTATGCAACAACCTACCATGCGGTACTTTGTCAAAGGCCTTGCTAAAGTCCATGTAGACAACATCAACTGCATTCGGAAAAGTACCCCTCTACTGCCACCCTCTGCCTTCTATGTCCAAGCCAGTTCTGTATCCATCCTGCCAGCTCTCCTCTGATCCTGTGTGACTTCACCTTTCATACCAGTCCATCATGAGGTACCTTGTCAAAGACTTTCCTGAAGTGCATGTATACAACATGCCCAGTCGGTTAGGATTATATTCACTGGAGTTTAGAAGAATGAGAGGGGATCTCATGGAAACTTATAAAATTCTAACAGGGTTAGACAGGGTAGATTCAGAAAGAATGTTCCCGATGGTGGGAGGAGTCCAGAACTAGGGGTCAAGGTTTGAGGATAAGGGGGTAAGCCTTTTAGAACTGAGATGAGGAGAAATTTCTTCTCCCAGAGGGTGGTGAATGTGTGGAATTCACCGCCACAGAAAGTAGCTGAGGCCAAAACATTGTTTGATTTCAAGAACAAATTAGATATAGCTCTTGGGGCTAAAGGGATCGAAGGATGTGGGGGCGGGAGCGGGGAATCATAGAAACATAGAAACCCGACAGTGCAGAAGGAGGCCATTCGGCCCATCGAGTCTGCACCGACCACAATCCCACCCAGGCACTACCCCCACATATTTACCCGCTAACTACGCATCTCAGGGACAATTTTTAACCTGGCCAATCAACCTAACCCGCACATCTTACGGAGATGAGGGGTTTGGATTATGAGGAGAGGCTGAGGAGATTGGGTTTGTACTCGTTGGAGTTTAGAAGGATGAGGGGGGATCTTATGGAGACTTATAAGATAATGCGGGGGCTGGATAGGGTGGAGGCGGAGAGATTCTTTCCACTTTTAGTAAGGAAGTTAAAACTAGAGGACACAGCCTCAAAATAAAGGGGGGTCGGTTTAAGACAGAGTTGAGGAGGAACTTCTTCTCCCAGAGGGTGGTGAATCTCTGGAATTCTCTGCCCACTGAGGTGGTGGAGGCTACCTCGCTGAATATGTTTAAAGCGCGGATGGATGGATTCCTGATCGGTAAGGGAATTAAGGGTTATGGGGATCAGGCGGGTAAGTGGTACTGATCCACGTCAGATCAGCCATGATCTTATTGAATGGCGGGGCAGGCTCGAGGGGCTAGATGGCCTACTCCTGCTCCTATTTCTTATGTTCTTATGTTCTTATCTTTGGACAATCAGGATATTGAATTTAATGATCAGCCATGATCATAATGAATGGTGGAGCGGGTGCGAAGGGCCTCCTCCTGCTTCCAGTTTCCATATTTCTATGCAGAAGTGTGAGGTGATACACTTTGGAAGGTGTAATTTGACAAGAAAGTACTCAATGAATGGTAGGACACGAGGACGTTCAGTAGAACAAAGGGACCTTGACGTGTTTGTCCACAGATCCCTGAAGACAGAAGGGCATGTTCGGGGTGGTGAAGAGGGCATGTGGGACGCTTGCCTTTATCAATCGAAGCACAGATCACAAAAGCAGAGAGGTCATGTTGGAGTTGTGTAGAACTTTGGTGAGGCCACAGCTGGAGCGCTGTGTGCAGTTCTGGTCACCACACTATAGGAAGGATGTGGACACACTGGAGGGAGTGCAGAGGAGATTCACCAGGATGCTGCCTGGGATGGAACACTGAAGTTACGAAGAGAGGTTGGAAAAGGCTTGGGTTGTTTTCGTTGGAGCAGAGAAGACTGAGGGGCGACCTGATCGAGGTGTACAAGATTATGAGGGGCATGGACAGGGTGGATAGGGAGCAGCTGTTCCCCTTACCACCAGGGACCCGGGTTCGATTCCCAGCTCGGGACACCGTCTGTGTGGAGTTTGCACGTTCTCCCCGCGTCTGCGTGGGTTTCCTCCGGGTGCTCCGGTTTCCTCCCACAGTCCAAAAATGTGCGGGTTAGGTTGGTTGGCCATGCTAAATTGCTCCTTAACGTTAGGAGGATTAGTAGGGTAAATATAACTATAAATATAAATTTAACCCTGATAAATGTGAGGTGATTCATTTTGGTCGGACAAATTTAAATGTGGATTACAGGGTCAAAGATAGGGTTCTGACGAATGTGGAGGAACAGAGAGATCTTGGGGTTCATATCCACAGATCTCTGAAGGTTGCCACTCAAGTGGATAGAGCTGTGAAGAAGGCCTATAGTGTGTTGGCGTTCATTAACAGGGGGTTTGAGTTTAAAAGCCGTGGGGTTATGCTGCAACTGTACAGGACCTTGGTGAGACCACATTTGGAATATTGTGTGCAGTTCTGGTCACCTCACTATAAGAAGGATGTGGAGACACTGGAAAGAGTGCAGAGGAGATTTACCAGGATGCTGCCTGGTTTGGACAGTAGGTCTTATGAGGAAAGGTTGAGGGAACTTGGGCTTTTCTCTTTGGAGCGGAGGAGGTTGAGAGGAGACTTGATAGAGGTTTATAAGATGATGAGGGGGATAGATAGAGTGAACGTTCAAAGACTATTTCCTCGGGTGAATGGAGTGGTAACGAGGGGGCATAACTATAGGGTTCATGGTGGGAGATATAGGAAGGATGTCCGAGGTAGGTTCTTTACTCAGAGAGTGGTTGGGGTGTGGAATGGACTGCCTGCAGGGATAGTGGAGTCAGAAACTTTAGGAACATTTAAGAAGCTATTGGATAGGCACATGGAGTACTTCGGGATGATAGGGAGGAAATAGCTTGATCTGGGTTTCAGACAAAGCTCGGCACAACAACGTGGGCCGAAGGGCCTGTTCTGTGCTATACTGTTCTATGTTCTAAATATGTGGGGTTATGGGGATAGGGCCTGGGTGAGATTCTGGTCGGTGCAGACTCGATGGGCCGAATGGCCTCCTTCTGCACTGTAGGTATTCTATGATTCTATGATTAGTTGAAGGGTCAGTTACGAGGGGACACAGGTTCAAGGTGAGGGGTGAGAAGTTTAGGGGGGATGTGAGGAAAAACATTTTTACCCAGAGGGTGGTGGCGGTCTGGAATGCGCTGCCTGGGAGGGTGGTGGAGGCGGGATGCCTCACATCCTTTAAAAAGTACCTGGATGAGCACTTGGCACGTCATCACATTCAGGGCTATGGGCCAAGTGATGGCCAGTGGGATTATGTGGGAGGTCGGGTGCTTCTAATACATCAGTGCGGGCTCAATGGGCCGAAGGCCTCTGCTACGCTGTTTGGTTCTTTGAAGCTTCTCACTCTGTCTGTCGGTCGACTTTGAGCCCAGGCCGCGAGGGGTGAAAGGTCACGTCCGCGGGCGTGGTCCAGGGACGGTGACTGCATCCTGTGCTAAAGTCAAGTTGCGCGCCTGCCCCGATTTCCTGTCTTAAAAAGCCACTTACGGGAAGAAAGACTTGAACGTGCTCCCGAATCCGTAAATGTTGAAGTAACATCCCATGGGAAGGCTCTTCAGGAGCAGCAGTAGGGTATCCTGTAGGAGGAAAGTTCCTGTTAATCAGCGTTCCTCGCCAAAGTTCCCGGACCTCCACGGGAATCCAGTGCATTTCGCCTTGTCACTCGATGGGAGTTTATTATTTATTTAACTTATTAGCGTCACAAGTAGGCTTACATTGACACTGCAATGAAGTTACTGTGAAAATCCCTTAGTCGCCACACTCTGACGCCTGTTCGGGTTACACGGAGGGAGAATTTAGCACGGCCAATCCACCCTAACCAGCACATCTTTGGACACTAAGGTGAATTTAGCACAGCCAATCCACCTAACCTGCACATCTTTGGACACTAAGGGACAATTTAGCATGGCCAATCCACCTAACCTGCACATCTTTGGACACTAAGGGACAATTTAGCACGGCCAATCCACCTAACCTGCACATCTTTGGACACTAAGGGACAATTTAGCATGGCCAATCCACCTAACCTGCACATCTTTGGACACTAAGGGACAATTTAGCATGGCCAATCCACCTAACCTGCACATCTTTGGACACTAAGGGACAATTTAGCATGGCCAATCCACCTAACCTGCACATCTTTGGACACTAAGGGACAATTTAGCATGGCCAATCCACCTAACCTGCACATCTTTGGACACTAAGGGACAATTTAGCATGGCCAATCCACCTAACCTGCACATCTTTGGACACCAAGGGACAATTTAGCATGGCCAATCCACCTAACCTGCACATCTTTGGACACTAAGGGACAATTTAGCATGGCCAATCCACCCAACCTGCACATCTTTGGACACTAAGGGACAATTTAGCATGGCCAATCCACCTAACCTGCACATATTTTGGACTGTGGGAGGAAACCAGAGCACCCGGAGGAAACACGCAAACACGGGGAGAAGTCTGAAGGACTTAGAAGGATAAGGGGGGGATCTCATTGAAACTTCCAGAATACTGAAGGGCCTGGATAGCGTGGACGTGGGGAAGATGTTTCCATTAGTAGGAGAGACAAGGATCCGAGGGCACAGCCTCAGAGTAGAGGGAGACCGTTTAAAACCGAGATGAGGTGCCACTGTGCCGCCCAGTGTGAACTCAACCTAGTCCATCACACAAACCAGCCTCCCATCCATTGACTCTGTCTATACTTCCCGCTGCCTCGGCAAAGCAGCCGGCATCATCAAGGACCCCACGCACCCCGGACATTCTCTCTTCCACCTTCTTCCGTTGGGAAAAAGATACAAAAGTCTGAGGTCACGCACCAACCGACTCAAGAGCAGCTTCTTCCCTGCTGCTGTCAGACTTTTGAATGGACCCTACCTCTTCTTGAGTTGATCTTTCTCTACACCCTAGCTATGACTGTAACAGTATAATGTGGAGATGTCGGTGTTGGACTGGGGTGGGCACAGTCAGAAGTCTCACAACACCAGGTTAAAGTCCAGCAGATTGATTTGGAATCATGAGATTTCAGAGCGCTGCTTGCATAGAACATAGAACAGTACAGCACAGAACAGGCCCTTCGGCCCACGATGTTGTGCCGAGCTTTATCTGAAACCAAGATCAAGCTATCCCACTCCCTATCATCCTGGTGTGCTCCATGTGCCTATCCAATAACCGCTTAAATGTTCCTAAAGTGTCTGACTCCACTATCACTGCAGGCAGTCCATTCCACACCCCAACCACTCTCTGAGTAAAGAACCTACCTCTGATATCCTTCCTATATCTCCCACCACGAACCCTATAGTTATGCCCCCTTGTAATAGCTCCATCCACCCGAGGAAATAGTCTTTGAACGTTCACTCTATCTATCCCTTTCATCATTTTATAAACCTCTATTAAGTCTCACCTCAGCCTCCTCCACTCCAGAGAGAACAGCCCTAGCTCCCTCAACCCTCCCTCAAGGGTGGCACGGTAGCACAGTGGTTAGCACTGCTGCTTCACAGCTCCAGGGTCCCGGGTTCGATTCCCGGCTCGGGTCACTGTCTGTGTGGAGTTTGCACATTCTCCTCGTGTCTGCGTGGGTTTCCTCCGGGTGCTCCGGTTTCCTCCCACAGTCCAAAGATGTGCAGGTTAGGTTGATTGGCCAGGTTAAAAATTGCCCCTTAGAATTCTAAAATGCATAGGTTAGAGGGATTAGTGGGTAAAATATGTGGGGGTAGGGCTGGGTGGGATTGTGGTCGGTGCAGACTCGATGGGCCGAATGGCCTCCTTCTGCACTGTAGGGTTTCTATGATTCTATGAACCTTTCCTCATAAGACCTACCCCCCAAACCAGGCAGCATCCTGGTAAATCTCCTCTGCACTCTTTCCAGCGCTTCCACATCCTTCTTATAGTGAGGTGACCAGAACTGCACACAATATTCCAAATGTGGTCTCACCAAGGTCCTGTACAGTTGCAGCATAACCCCACGACTCTTAAACTCCAACCCCCTGTTAATAAAAGCTAACACACTATAGGCCTTCTTCACAGCTCTATCCACTTGAGTGGCAACCTTTAGAGATCTGTGGATATGGACCCCAAGATCTCTCTGTTCCTCCACAGTCTTCAGAACCCTACCTTTGACCCTGTAATCCACATTTAAATTAGTCCTACCAAAATGAATCACCGCACATTTGCAGTGGAGCAAAACCCAGGGAGTGTGGGCTGCAGCACGAGAGGGATGTATGAAAAGGGTTAAACAGGCAGCACTGGAGCATCCACATTCACTGCAGGCAGACAGGACAAAATACACTAACTACATCTCAGACACAGCACTAAAACAGTCACACCTCACACCCCAGGTGGTATTGCTCCATGGTAACAACAACCATATGAGGATTGATGTCAATTATCAAGGCTCCAAAAGGCCTAGGGGAACCACTGTGTCTCTGAAAACTGAATTAAATATCCAGGAGATGGGACAATTAACACCACATCAAAATCAGTTTGACAAACACAATGCTTTGGTATTGTAAACGGCAAGACAGGAGATGTCCGGAAAACGATTAAAAACTAAAGCGCACAAGACAATGTAATCAAAAACAGAACTCGAAACCAATTCCAAGTAAAGCAATGATGACCTGATGTAAATGTAATGCTTTGCAATGTGAAGAATCTGTAAGATCCAATGCTCGGTAGAGTAGTTCGGAAGCAAGCTGTGGTTATACCCACGAGTTCTGATCTCCCCCCAATGCATGTTGAATCATGCCGTTTTTGTTGAAGTTTGACATGGTCTCGGAAGATTCAGGACATTCATTACCTCCTACACTGTTCCTTCATCGCCTGACCAAGGAGCAGCGCTCCGAAAGCTGGTGATTCCAAATAAACCTGTTGGACTTTAACCTGGAGTGGTGAGACTTCTTACTGTAATACTATATTCTGCACCCTCTCTTTCTCTTTGAACGGTATGCTTTGTCTGTTTCGCGCGCAAGAAACAATACTTTTCACTGTATCCCAATACGTGACAATAATAAATCTGCACGCGCACACGCACACACACGCACATGCACGCACGCACGCACACACGCACGCACGCACGCACGCACGCACGCGCACGCACGCACACGCACACACACGCACGCACGCACGCACGCGCGCGCACGCACGCACGCACGCACGCACACGCGCACACACACACACGTACGCACACACGCACACACGCACGCACGCACGCGCACGCACGCACGCACGCACACGCACACACACACACGTACACACGCACGCACACACGCACGCACGCACGCACACGCGCGCACGCACGCACACACACGCACGCACACACACACGCACGCACACACGCACGCACACATTGATTACCTTGGCGCTTTGGATGCGGCTGCGCCCCTTATCGTCGTCAGACATCTGACAGCCCATGCTTCCAGAACGGTCCATGAGGAAGATGAACTCCCCGCAGGTAACCTGGGAAGGTGTCTCAGGAAGGCGGGGATAGATGTTGACCATGACGGCCGGGTCTCCCATCAGGGTCCCTGGATAAAAGACGGAGCAGGAGCAGAGCTGAAGAGTCACGGTCTGCCCAACTCCCACACAAGCCTTTCCCCAACCACCCCCCCCACACAAACCCAGACTCTGGTCCATCCGGAATAAGAGTCTGTTCTTTCATCCATCCCCCAAGGTAGCCTGTCCCGAACCTTCCTTCGTCCAATACCAAAGAAAAACGGTCCCCAACACAATCTCTCTCCCCCCGTGCCCGTCCCCAACACAACCTGTCCCCAACACAACCTGTCCCCAACACAACCTGTCCCCAACACACTCTCTCCTGTCAGCGTCATCAGCAAGTACAGCCCTTGGTAATTACATTGTTATTTGCCCCGTTACAGACTGGTGATGGTTATTGGAGCAACCTCCAATAGAATCATAGAATCCCTGCAGTGCAGAAGGAGGCCATTCAACCCATCGAGGCTGCACATTCTCCCCGTGTCTGCATGGGTTTCCTCCGGGTGCTCCGGTTTCTTCCCACTGTCTGAGAGATGTGCAGGTTAGGTGGATTGGCCATGCTAAATTGCCCCTTAGTGTCCAAAGATGTGCAGGTTAGGTGAATTAGCCATGCTAAATTGTCCCTTAGTGTCCAAAGATGTGCAGGTTAGGTGGATTGGCCGTGCTAAATTGCCCCTTAGTGTCCAAAGATGTGCTGATTCGGTGGATTGGCAGTGCTAAATTGCCCCTTAGTGTCCAAAGATGTGCAGGTTAGGTGGATTGGCCATGCTAAATTGTCCCTTAGTGTCCAAAGATGTGCAGGTTAGGTGGATTGGCCGTGCTAAATTGCCTCTTAGTGTCCAAAGATGTGCAGGTTAGGTGGATTGGCCATGCTAAATTGTCCCTTAGTGTCCAAAGATGTGCAGGTTAGCTGGATTGGCCGTGCTAAATTGCCTCTTAGTGTCCAAAGATGTGCTGATTCGGTGGATTGGCCATGCTAAATTGCCCCTTAGTGTCCAAAGATGTGCAGGTTAGGTGGATTGGCCATGCTAAATTGCCCCTTAGTGTCCAAAGATGTGCAGGTTAGGTGGATTGGCCATGCTAAATTGCCCCTTAGTGTCCAAAGATGTGCAGGTTAGGTGGATTGGCCATGCTAAATTGCACATCTTTGGACACTAAGGAGACAATTTAGCATGGCTAATCCACCCAATCTGCACATCTTTGGACACTAAGGGACAATTTAGCACGGCCAATCCACCTAACCTGCACATCTTTGGACACTAAGGGACAATTTAGCATGGCCAATCCACCTAACCTGCACATCTCTTGGACTGTGGGAGGAAACAGGAACACCGGGAGGAAACCCACGCAGACACGGGGGGAGAACGTGCAAACTCTGCACAGATAGTGGCCCAAGCCAGGAATCGAACCCTGGCGCTGTGAGGCAGCAGTGCTAGCCATGGTGCCATCGAGCTGCATCTGTGGCAGCTGGCGTTGGGGAAAGGTAATGAGTTTGTGTCTCCATTCAGGTGGATGGAGGATAAACTTGAAGGTCAAGTAGAAACATCTCTATTATTCTTCCATCATGGACAAGCATTGCGATTAACGCCTGCACCCATTCAGCACCTGGGCAACCAGTTCCGAACCCAACCTCTCCCTCTAACCAAATACCCACCCACGCTGTTTCATTGCCCAACACCAACACATCCTGTCCCTAAGTCTGCCTCCACCACATACCTGCAACCAGTTCCTAAGACAACCACTCCCTCTATCCCGCCCCATTCTTCCATCTGGCCCCAATCCAATCCCATTACTAACCCGGCCTCTCTGTATAGCCCCAACGTAACAATCGAAGCATAGACTCCCTATAGGGCAGGAGGTCATTCGGCCCATCGAGTCTGCACCAACACTCTGATAGAGTATCTTCACCAGGCCCACCCGACCCTCATAACTCACACATTTAGCATGGCCAATTCACCTAACCTGCACATCTTTGGACACTAAGGGACAATTTAGCATGGCCAATCCACATAACCTGCACATCTTTGGAAACTAAGGGACAATTTAGCATGGCCAATCCACCTAATTTGCACATCTCTTGGACTGTGGGAGGAAACCTGAACACCCTGAGGAAACCCATGCAGACACGGGGGGGAGAACGTGCAAACTCCGCATAGATAATGACCCAAGCCAGGATTCGTGGGAGGCAGCAGTGCTAACCTGCACATCTTTGGACACTAAAGGACAATTAATGGGCGGCACGGTAGCACGGTGGTCAGCACTGCTGCTTCACAGCTCCAGGGTCCCGGGTTCGATTCCCCAGCTTGGGTCACTGTCTGTGTGGAGTTTGCACATTCTCCTCGTGTCTGCGTGGGTTTCCTCCGGGTGCTCCGGTTTCCTCCCACAGTCCAAAGATGTGCGGGTTAGGTTGATTGGCCAGGTTAAAAATTGCCCCTCAGAATCCTGAGATGCGTAGGTTAGAGGGATTAGCGGGTAAATATGTGGGGGTAGGGCCTGGGTGGGATTGTGGTCGGTGCAGACTCGATGGGCCGAATGGCCTCCTTCTGCATGTAAGATTCTATGATTCTTCCATGGGATGTGGGCTTCACTGGCTGGGCCCAGCATTTATTGCCTACTCCTAGTTGCCCCTTGGAGGGCAGTTGAGAGTCAACCACATTGCTGTGTGACTCTGGAGTCACATGTAGGCCAGACCGGGTAAGGACGGCAGATTTCTTTCTCTAAAGGACATTAGTGAACCAGATGGGTTTTTCCGACAATGGTTTCACCGTCATCAGTAGATTCTTAATTCCAGATATTTTTTATTGAATTCAAATTCCACCACCTGTCCATGGTGAGATTCGAACCCAGGTCCCCAGATCATCACCCTGGATTAAAGGCCCAGTGAAAATACCACTAGGCCACCGCCTTCCCTTCAACTAAGGGGAACAGCTGCTCCTTATCCACCCTGTCCATGCCCCTCACAATCTTGTACATCTCAATCAGGTCACCCCTCAGAATTCTCTGCTCCAGAGAAAACAACCCAAGACTATCCAACCTCTCTTCATAACTTCAATGTTCCACTGGAGGCAAACAATTTCTAACCATTTTACGTGCTCCATCCAACCCATTACCCCACTCTCATTGGCCATCAATCCATCCATGGTGACAAAACATTCTCCTGTTACCTGAAGCTGCAGATTCCACCCCAGCCTCAAGCACGGCACTCGGTGTGTGAACATTATCATAGTAGATCAGAAGTTCAACGTCCTTATCGAATCTATGTTCATCCGTCAGGGATAGCTGGAAACAAGAAAAAGAAACCAGTAATCAAAAACAGACCGAGAGACACCAGTCAGTGTACAGATATCTCCCTGAGAGAGAGTGGGGACTGAGAGACACCAGCCAGTGTACAGATATCTCCCTGAGAGAGAGAGGACTGAGAGACACCAGTCAGTGTACAGATATCTCCCTGAGAGAGAGTGGGGACTGAGAGACACCAGCCAGTGTACAGATATCTCTCTGAGAGAGAGGGGACTAAGAGACACCAGTCCGGGTACAGATATCTCCCTGAGAGAGAGAGGACTGAGAGACACCAGTCCGGGTACAGATATCTCCCTGAGAGAGAGAGGACTGAGAGACACCAGTCAGTGTACAGATATCTCCCTGAGAGAGAGAGAGGACTGAGAGACACCAGTCAGTGTACAGATATCTCCCTGAGAGAGAGGGGACTGAGAGACAGCAGTCAGTGTACAGATATCTCCCTGAGAGAGAGAGGGGACTGAGAGACACCAGCCAGTGTACAGATATCTCCCTGAGAGAGAGAGGGGACTGAGAGACACCAGTCCGGGTTCAGATATCTCCCTGAGAGAGAGAGAGGGGACTGAGAGACACCAGTCAGTGTACAGATATCTCCCTGAGAGAGAGAGGGGACTGAGAGACACCAGTCAGTGTACAGATATCTCCCTGAGAGAGAGAGAGGGGACTGAGAGACACCAGTCAGTGTACAGATATATCCCTGAGAGAGCGAGAGGGGACTGAGAGACACCAGTCAGTGTACAGATATATCCCTGAGAGAGCGAGAGGGGACTGAGAGACACCAGTCAGTGTACAGATATCTCCCTGAGAGAGAGGGGACTGAGAGACACCAGTCAGTGTACAGATATATCCCTGAGAGAGCGAGAGGGGACTGAGAGACACCAGTCAGTGTACAGATATCTCCCTGAGAGAGAGAGAGGGGGAACTGAGAGACACCAGTCAGTGTACAGATATCTCCCTGAGAGAGAGAGAGGGGGGACTGAGAGACACCAGTCAGTGTACAGAAATCTCCCTGAGAGAGAGAGAGGGGGGACTGAGAGACACCAGTCAGTGTACAGATATCTCCCTGAGAGAGAGAGAGGGGGGACTGAGAGACACCAGTCAGTGTACAGATATCTCCCTGAGAGAGAGAGAGGGGGGACTGAGAGACACCAGTCAGTATACAGATATCTCCCTGAGAGAGAGGGGGCTGAGAGACACCAGTCAGTGTACAGATACCTCCCTGAGAGAGAGAGGGGACTGAGAGACACCAGTCAGTGTACAGATATCTCCCTGATAGAGAGAGGACTGAGAGACACCAGTCAGTGTACAGATATCTCCCTGATAGAGAGAGGACTGAGAGACACCAGTCAGTGTACAGATATCTCCCTGAGAGAGAGAGGGAACTGAGAGACACCAGTCAGTGAACAGATATCTCCCTGAGAGAGAGAGGGAACTGAGAGACACCAGTCAGTGTACAGATATCTCCCTGAGAGAGAGAGGACTGAGAGACAGCAGTCAGTGAACAGATATCTCCCTGAGAGAGAGGGGACTGAGAGACACCAGTCAGTGTACAGATATCTCCCTGAGAGAGAGAGGACTGAGAGACAGCAGTCAGTGAACAGATATCTCCCTGAGAGAGAGAGGGGACTGAGAGACACCAGTCAGTGTACAGATATCTCCCTGAGAGAGAGAGGACTGAGAGACACCAGTCAGTGTACAGATATCTCCCTGAGAGAGAGAGGGAACTGAGAGACACCAGTCAGTGTACAGATATCTCCCTGAGAGAGAGAGGACTGAGAGACAGCAGTCAGTGAACAGATATCTCCCTGAGAGAGAGAGAGGGGACTGAGAGACACCAGTCCGGGTACAGATATCTCCCTGAGAGAGAGAGGGGACTGAGAGACACCAGTCCGGGTACAGATATCTCCCTGAGAGAGAGAGAGGGGACTGAGAGACACCAGTCCGGGTACAGATATCTCCCTGAGAGAGAGAGAGGGGACTGAGAGACACCAGTCAGTGTACAGATATCTCCCTGAGAGAGAGAGGGGACTGAGAGACACCAGTCAGTGAACAGATATCTCCCTGAGAGAGAGAGTGGGGACTGAGAGACACCAGTCAGTGTACAGATATCTCCCTGAGAGAGAGAGGGGACTGAGAGACACCAGTCAGTGTACAGATATCTCCCTGAGAGAGAGAGTGTGGACTGAGAGACACCAGTCAGTGTACAGATGTCTCCTTGAGAGAGGGAGCACACTGAGAGACAGCAGTCAGTGTTAAGATAGCTATGGGGGACAGAGAGGATGTAGAGACACCAGTCAGGGCACAGGTATCTTCCTGAGAGAGAAGGGACTGAGTGTTATAATGCGGAGGTTGATCCCCGCTGAGAACTGACACTGAACACACAAAGAGGAACACCTCACCCTATAATCTGTAAAAGTGAGAGTGAAGTGGTTGGACCTGTTCCTCAGCCGCTTCTCCTGGTTAAATCAAAATAACTCTGAGACTCTGTTTAAAGTCAACAACTAACACTTTATCTATCTGACTAACAGTGAGCAAGTTAACTAAACTATTAACAAACCGAATAAAACACTATTCTAATGGAATGCTGTTCAGATAACAACCCCCCCCTATTAACAAGAAAATTGAATGCTAGTCACTCTCTAAATTATCGCCAGGTTTTGTGTCTTCCGTAACCTTCTCAGCCTTCTCTGTTCATTCTTCTGTCTGGTCTTCTTTGCCCTCTTCGGCACTTTCGCTGTCGAGATGTTGCTTCCTCTTAAGACTAACGTAGGGGGGAGCTATACGATAAATGGCAGAACCATAAAGGGTGTAGATACGCAGAGGGACCTGGGTGTGCAAGTCCACAGATCCTTGAAGGTGACGTCACAGGTGGAGAAGGTGGTGAAGAAGGCATATGGCTTGCTTGCCTTTATAGGACGGGGCATAGAGTATAAAAGTTGGGGTCTGATGTTGCAGTTGTATAGAACGTTGGTTCGGCCGCATTTGGAATACTGCGCCCAGATCTGGTCGCCACACTACCAGAAGGACGTGGAGGCTTTAGAGAGAGCGCAGAGGAGGTTTACCAGGATGTTGCCTGGTATGGAAGGACTTAGTTATGAGGAGAGATTGAGTAAACTGGGGTTGTTCTCACTGGAAAGACGGAGGATGAGGGGGTGACCGAATAGAGGTGTATAAAATTATGAAAGGCATAGATAGGGTGAACGGTGGGAAGCTTTTTCCCAGGTCGGTGATATCTTTTTCCCAGGTTCACGAGGGGTCATAGGTTCAAGGTGAGCGGGGGGGGAGGTTTAACACGGATATCAGAAGGACGTATTTTACACAGAGGGTGGTGGGGGCCTGGAATGCGCTGCCGGGCAAGGTGGTGGAGGCGGACACACTGGGAACGTTTAAGACTTATCTAGAAAGCCACATGAACGGAGTGGGAATGGAGGGATACAAAAGAATGGTCTAGTTTGGACCAGGGAGCGGCGCGGGCTTGGAGGGCCGAAGGGCCTGTTCCTGTGCTGTATTGTTCTTTGTTCTTTGACATAAATGAAGCGGAAAGTTGAACTCAGAGCTGTTACTCTGGCAGATGCTGTCCGCTTCTGTCCCACTGCCTCCTTCCTTTTATACCTGTGATGACATACCAATAATCCCCCCACAACAGGATTGTTGCCAGGTTACCAAAAACGTCAAATTTAAATCTCATAGGTTGCTGGTATCCAAGTGCCTGATTTAAACTGATTGGTTGCATTTTTTTAAAATTCAAAAAAGCCCGAAAGCCTGTTGCCTTGGTAACCCTGCTGTTTGGCCTGCCGACACGAATGTTTCACTTTGAGAACTCTTGTCCTCATACGTTCATGAGATATCGGAGCAGAATTAGGCCATTCGGCCCATTGAGTCTACTCTGCCATTCGATCATGGCCTCATCCCCATTTTCCTGCCTTCTCCCCATAACCTTTTACCCCATTACCAATTAAAAATGTGTCTAACTCCTCCTTAAATGTACTCACTGTCCCAGCATCCTTTGGGGTAGCGAATTCCACAGATTCACAACCCTTTGGGAGAAGTAGTTTCTCCTCAACTCTGTTTTAAATTTGCTGCCCCTTATCCTAAGATTACAATCTCTCGTCCTAGAATGCCCCACCAGCGGAAACATCTGTTCCACGTCCACTTTATCCATACCTTTTATCATCTTGCATACCTCAATTTGATCTCCCCTCATTCTTCTAAATTCCAGAGAGTATAAGCCTAAACTGTTCAATCTCTCTTCATACGGCAAACCCCTCATCTCTAGAATCAATCCAGTGAACCTCCTCTGAACTGGCTCCAGTGCCACTACATCTTGCCTCAAATAAGGGGACCAAAACTGTGCACAACGCTCCAGGTGCGGCCTCACCAATGCCTTGTATAATGTCTTGTCTGTACTTGCATTTTTTCTAACCTAGTAAAAACACCATCTTTTTAAAAGGAATTATGCAATACTTTCATCGAATCCCGATAGTGTAGGAGGAGGCCATTCGGCCCATCGAGTCTGCACTGCCAAAAACCCAACCCAGGCCCTATCCCCATAATTCCACACATTTACCCCGCTAATTGCTCTAACCTGCACATCCTGGAACACTAAGGGGGAAATTAGCACGGCCAATCCAAATAACCTGCACATCTTTGGACACTAAGGGACAATTTAGCATGGCCAATCCACCTAACCTGCACATCTTTAGACACTAAGAGGCAATATAGCATGGCCAATCCACATAACCTGCACATCTTTGGACACTAAGGGACAATTTAGCATGGCCAATCCACCTAACCTGCACATCTTTGGACACTAAGGGACAATTTAGCATGGCCAATCCACATAAC